>NC_045643.1:17244119-17396619 GCF_009829145.1 Chiroxiphia lanceolata
GAAGCCAACAGAGTTTATGTAGAGACACAAATGGTGAAACTCAGCCCTGGCTGGACCAGAGTGTGATGCTGTGAGTGCTGGTGGCATGGGGACAGCCCCTTTTGGACAGGGACCAATTGTTTTTGGCAGCCCTACCTGCTCTCAGCACAGGAGCTGAGGCCGTGTGTCCTGGGAGCGCACTACAGTCTGGGCCTTGGGCCCTGTGAGGGTGTAGCTGCCCATCCAGGCATGCTTTTCAAAACCATTAGTCTGTTGAATTTTCTATTAAAGAAGGACTGTGCCAGTTAAAAAGCCAGAGATGGCTGAAACATTTATACTGAAAGAGTATCCTTTTATTCCTCAAAATGTTTCACAGTAGCATTTCCCACTTCACTGATGTTTTCTGATGGGAAAAAGATTGGAATGTGTTGTTTGTGCAGTACTGAAATATGTAATCAGGGCTGGACTAATGTTCTAAATGACAAGAATTGAAATAAAATGTTGTTATTAAAACAAAAGGGTTGCAACACTGTAAGATAAAATATTTCAGTGCCAAATCAATATGCCTTTTTTTTTTTTTTTTTTTTTTTTAAACACAGGAAATTCAAATTTTTTGTCTTGCCAGAAGAGTGCTTTTTAATGCCAGAATGTTGCTTGGAAAATGTAATTCGTGCTCTTAGCTCTTCTCTTTCCCTGGCGTTTAGAATCGTTAATTGCAACAAAGGGAAGTAATTAACCCTCTTCACTTGAACATTGGGAACAAAGGAATGGCCATAAACTGGATCATAGCTAAGCCTGACCAAATGAGTGTTTTCATCTTGGCTAGGGCTAAAGGCTGGCAGGGGTGATACAGTCTCTTTGCTGTGAGCTAGTTAAGGCACAGGAACGAAACGGCACTAGCCATCGGGACATAACAGGTCACCTCTCAGATAAAGACTGATGGAAAACTCAACTGAGCCGTTTTTGAAATCTGTAAGTAGCCGTGAGCGCTGGGCGCCCCAGAGCCATAGGTTGCTTGTAATAGCAGAGAAGATCTCATTACCCACGCTGTCTTGTGTGCACATTCTCTCTCTCCCCCAGATATAGATGTACTGTAACACACACTCCTGTCTGTCTTGTTCAATTAGGAGAAGGTCATAATGGCTTGCTTACTATATTTAGAATATGTAAGTCAGTGGATGTAAATATATAGCATAGCAGAAAGGTAATGATTTCAGAAGGGCATGGTTTATAAATGAACTCATCAACCCAATAAGTGCCTATATTTTGGAAAATACACTATTTTCCACTATTCACTATTTTTTTTTCCTGGACATAATTCTAATAGCAGTTTGGATGTATCCACCAGGATAATGCTTAACGTACCAACGTACCTGTTTCCTTTTAAAATATAATTTATCCACAATGTATTATAAAGTATATTTGAAAATACATGGATTTAAAAGTTAAATTGAAGCATAATTTTACTTTGACTATCATTTAGACATACAATTTGAAAATATTACGTTTTCCTTTTTTACTTATGAAAGGTGAAGTTCTTTTGCATCCGGCGTATGAAGTTAGTTGCCCATCCAAATCCCAGTACCTCTGACAATTTGGCAGCATTTTTAAGAGCTTGCTGATACCTTGGGGAGAGTAAAAGGAGTGGTGATTTTTTTTTTTTTTACACATTAATTTTAGATCTTGCTGAGAAGATTTGCTAACATACCTTAACAAAGAACTGCAGCCTTTATTGATGGGCATGTTCAGCTTCTGAAAGCTTAAATATCACGCCATTACCTCATCTTTTCTTTACCAACTGAAGTTATAGTGGACCATTATGGAAATTGATAGCACCACCTATTGATGCTGCTAGAAAACTGCAGCTCATCATAGTAATTGCAAAATTTAAAAAAGCAAGAAAAAAATTAAAATATATAATCTCTGCTATTTCACTACTGAAGCAGATAATTGTGAAAGTGATTTCATTCAGTTATTCAGATAAGCAGGGAACGTTACTTAGGAATTTTATTCAATAAACTTTGAAGAATGTTTTTGGCAACTTTGCTGGAAGTCAGAAGTATGTGTTTGTGCAAGACCCACTCATTGTGTGGCACATAAATAGGTGGTCTGGAGGAAATGATGGTAGTGAGGCAACAACAAATGCATTGTGAAAACATTGGAAATTGAAACGGTCCGTGGGAATGTTTCCTTGCAAAAAATACTTTGGAAATCTGCACTCCCTCTTGCACAGTGTGCATTTCAGTTGTTCCAAACAAGACCATGTTGTTGGAGCAGTGCAAGCCCCAGCCCTACCAGGGGCCATGTGTGACAGGTGCTCGGGTATGTATGGGACCTGCTGAAATCAATCGGTCTTGTTGCAGATCACATTACAGGACCAGGGCACTGGATGTCAGATTTATAGGCCTATTTCTTTCAACCTCATTTTTGTATCTTCTCTCTGCTAGCATCTAGCAGAACTACTTTACTTGTTTCCCAAACCCCCTTTTCTTGCACATTGCAAAAAGACCTGGTGAAACATAACTCCTAGCAGTTCAACAATTTTTAACCTAGATCTCACATAACACATGTGAATTTAACTCCTTGCTGTCTTCTGCTATATTCAGGGTTCCACAGCCAATATCTGGGAGTGAGAATAGAGAAATACAGGTACTTATATGTCATATAAGGTACTCCTAGAACTCTACCTCTAGGCAAAATACCTGGGGAAAGAATGAGTCTATGCCTGCAATGGATTTCTTAAGGC
Organism: Chiroxiphia lanceolata; assembly: GCF_009829145.1. NCBI lineage: Eukaryota > Metazoa > Chordata > Aves > Passeriformes > Pipridae > Chiroxiphia > Chiroxiphia lanceolata. The sequence continues at coordinate 17,246,845 of NC_045643.1, forward strand.
CAAATCTCGGTCTAACTTAGCTGTTTGCTATCTCACAAGACATATTGCTTATGCTGCTTCTAAGAGGCTCAGCTAGGGTGTAGAGTAGAGGGTGAATGGTGCAGAGACTGTCTGTGCCCAAGATCTAGAGGAAATCTTTGTCTCCTCTGCCTAAATGTGGTCTTGTGATGTGTATTTGGTTAAGATGTAATTCATTGCTCTTTACCTTTTGTTTTCTCAGATGTAGAATTGCTTTTGGGTAATTTCCAGTGTAGCTGACAAGCAGCTTTTTGTGTGCATTGCTTATTCATCGTGAGGGTTCCCTAGAACACTGATTTTTACCAAGTAGTACCTCAAGCTAATAAAAAATTAGTGAGACAGTCTTGTTGGGAACTGAGGCTAAAGTTGCATTTTGCTTGGCAAAATTGATATGCCTGTGTTGTCTGACAGACCTTTAAATAATCTATTTTTGTAATTCAGTTGAGATTTTCTTCCATACTAAGCCCAAAATCCAACCAGAGTTGCTCTGGGTTAATATTTTAATTGTTCTCCTGTCCTGTTCTATTGAAGTCATAAAGCATCTACATTAATAGATGCTTCCTTTCTTCAGCATGTTGTGTATAGTGTAGTTCCCTACAACTTCTATGCACAGTATGTGACCATCAGCATAAATTAACTTCTATACCCCCTGCTTCCAGGGCCTGAGATACCACCAACTCACCCTGACAATGGCATCCTGTTTCAGAAGAAATTTTGTTTTCTCTTCATGGCTCTGCAAAATAAAAAGTATATCCAAAGGAAAGCTGTGTGAAAAGATGGCCATCCAAAAAGCAAGATACCTAACCTGGAGAAATAGAACATTGGTTTTGTTTTTCAGAAGTCAGGCCTAGTATAAGATTATTTTAAAACTGATGTTACAATGCTAACTCAGCAACATGTTGCAGCCCAACTGGCTTTGCCTAAGAGAAAGAGTTGCAGGATGTCCAGTTTTCTTCCCTTTATGTTTTGGTCTATTTTTTATTATTATTAGATGTTGTGCAATTCCATCACATGAAAGACTGGATCATGTCCATATCCTGCCATCCACTGTCCAGCAACTCACTCAAATTCCTGAAGAAAAATATTTTATTTTCTTGCCTAGTTCTGGAAATGTTCATGAATACAAATAACAAATGCAAATGGTATAGGGACAGTAGTATTAGGAATTGAAATGCCCATTGTGTATTTTGTACAAATATATTCATTATGCTAGAAATGCATGATGACTGAGAGGTGGTCCCTGTTGGTCAATGGTGGCTACAGTTGATTGATACAGATTATTAAATTTTATTTTAATAGCAGGTAGTGACAAAGTGGCTCAGTGCCTAACAATACATCCTAGTATCTGCTAGATAAACGTGTGCAAATATATTTCTATAACAGTCAATAAAATCCTACTGCTTCTCTTAGGTTGCAGAAGAAGCTGATATACGAGTCCATATGCACCTGAAATAGTATAAAATTAAGAGAGCAAATTTTTGATGGGTGATTCAAAATGCGCTTCCTCACAAATTCAAGGTGGTCAGCATGTGCCAGGTCTCCGGGCCAGGCAGGCTGAATGGATGAATGCAACGACTTGCCACATATGTTGCATCTGGGGTTTGCCACTAGCTGAGAAGAGAGTTTTAATTGTACCAAAGCCCGAGGCCTCAGTGGGACATTCCCATGGTCATTGGTACTGACTTCAGCTGACCTGCATCCTCAGCGCTGCCATGACCTGAGGATGGGCTACTGGGTCTGTTTCTGGGGCCAAATCCTGCCAGCAAGATCTGCTCTCTTCCCTGGTGTCTCTAAATCCCACACCCTTCAGCACATCTGGCCTGACCAAGGGGAGGTGCAGTTGCCAAAAGGGCTTGCTAAGGGTAGCCAATATTCTCCAGTGCCATAAGCCTTGGGCTGCTTATAATGCATGGTAAATCTGTGACTGATTTAAGGTAATGGGAAAAACTTGTGAAGGGTACTGGGACAAGGAGCAAGACACCTGGGAAGCCACCCTGGGCTGTGTTGTCCACTTGGTGTGTGGGGCTGGAGCCATGCTGCTTGCCAGCTCGGCCAAGGAGGCTGGCAGGGGTGGGATGGGGACTTTTGTTGTCTCTAAATCTTTCTGCAGTCTCACTTTTTAAAGCCAGCAGAATAGAAGTGAAGGGCTTGTGGGGGGAGGATTTGCAAGAAAGACTGTGCTGATGATTTGACAGTAAATGTTCTGCAATCACAGTTTCTCCCACTCCTCTGACCTTCTGGCCCCCCAGTGCTCATTATGAACAAGGTCTGAGCTGCTCTGAGTTTGAAGGACTGAGTTTGATTCAGTTTTTGTGCTCTGGCAAACTCTCACTGCCTTCAGGACAAGCTTGATTTAATATAAGGACTAAAATCCTTGGGGCTTGGCCTTAGGAGAGTAATAAATGCAATCAACTTCTTTGGTCTGACAGAATGAATAAACAGAGGCTCTGGAGCATTTGGCATCAGCAGAGATGGCAGAGATTACGAGGGAAGATCTGGATCATATTACTGATTCCCAATTCATGGTAACTACTTGTGAAAGAGATGTGGGCATTGCCCTGGACAGCACAGTGAAGGGCTCCCCTCCTTGTCTTGCAGTGGTTAAAAGTCAAATGAATGGAATCAGTTGGGAGAACAAAACAACAGTGAGAATATTAGAATGACATTATTATAAAAAAACCTTTCTTTGTGTTCAGTTCTCATTACTCTGACTCAAAAAGGAAATAGCAGGAATAACAGAGCTTATACTGGAATGATGGAAATTTGTGCAGATGTGAAAAGACTTTTGAATGAAGAGAGAGTGAAAAGCTTGGTGCTATTTAATTTAGATAAAGATAAACAAGAAGGGACATGACAGAGGTATAGCAGGTAACAGATGCTAGTGAGAAGGTAAATCCAGAACCACTTTGCCTCTTCTCTTTACACCTGAATAAAAAGACATACAGCGAACATTTCAGCCAAAAAAAGGAGATATTTGAACCCATCTTAAAAGGCTTATTGCAATGAGCTGTAGTCCAAGTAAAGTAGTGAATCTTGAAAAACAATTACAATATTTACACAGTCTTTTTTGAGTTACCTTAGACATGGTGTAAATGGCTTTAGGGGGAACTAAGCTCTCAGGCTTCAGGGTCTAAGAAAATGAATAATCAAGAGGCTCTAGGAAATGATCTCTCCTATGTACATTTATTCTGTTTGCCTGCCATGGACTTCTTGCATTTGCTCTTAAAAAGCTGAAGCTTTGGTAGGAAACCCTCTCTGCATTAGGCGAACCATTATTTTGAACTGGTGTGGCAACTCCCTTCATAGAAACTTGGTTTATGTAGTAAATGGTTTTACTTTTATTGTACATGTGATATCTTGGTTCAGGGAGATACCAAGAGTATTGCATTATTCTTGGCTAGCAGATATCAGTTGTGTTCTCCCAGCTCTGCACTAGCCCTGGCTATACTTCACTGCTGGTTCCTTTTCTTCCCTAGCGTTTTTCAGGAGAACAGCTAATGTCTGAAATTTGTAGCTACCTTGGGATTTGTACAAACAGATGCAAAAGGAAAGGAAAAACCAAGCCCTTTTTGGTTTTAGTACCTTGTGTCTCAAGGTTTTATATGGCAAGGCACTGTCCCATGGGTGAATTGAAATGAATGGTTTAAGCTCACATACTCGATTTTGTAATTACTATAGGTTAAGACAAGGTAGGAGTAATGCTGCTCAGCTAATGAACAATAACTAGTTTAGGCACCATGACTGCCTCTGTACACCCACATTCTATCTTACCAGGGCTTTGCATGTGAGTAAAACTAAAAGAAGCTTAATTAAATAAAGGTGCAATAAGAAATTTTTCTTCATATTGTCTTCTACTAGGTTAGTGCTAATACACACTGCCTCTTCTTTCGTACAGTATGAAGTAAGGCAAGTCCATAGATCTGATTGGGCATTATTGGAGTGAATAGCCAACACAATTGGAGAGATTTTATTAAAGATGATCAAACTTTGAGGGATAAGTCTTCACAAAAGAACCAAAATATGAAGGAATAGATATTACATATGGCTCTGAGAGGTGTATGAAGGAACAGTGATTGGGTGCTCAATTCCTTTTTTGCCTTCTGCAGGGAGGAGGCAGGATTACCTGCTAAACCATTTCAGATGCAACTACTCAATCTGGGCTAATTTAAGGATATGGAGTTCCTTTTTTTTGTTTGTTTGTTTGTTTTGTTTTGTTCTGTTTTTTTTTTTTAAACTCCTCTTCTATAAACGTTTGCAGAATGTAGTATCTCTCCGTGCAGTTACTGTCCTATCACTTGCACGAGTACCTCGTGAGAAGAGGGTTAGTGCTTTACTGCCTAAACTGTGGTAAGCACTAAAGTTTGTCTTTTCACTTCTCTTTAGCTGAATTATGTGAGCACTACCTGTTAGGAGATACACTCTGTTTTATGTGGTTACATGGTGAATGTTATTTTTAAAACTATATGTGGAGAAAAGAGTACCAGAGAATGAATTCCTGAAAGAAGTTATCAATGTTAAGAGAGGTTTGTCAGAATTTACCAAAAATGTAATTTATTGCATCCCAGTGCAAAAAATGGGGTAATTTTATTAAGGTTATATTCAATTTGTTGTTTCTGTGATAAGAAGCAGGATTGGTAGTCTCCCTGTGCTGGTAGGTGTGCTAGGGCTGTGGGTGAGCTGATGGTGGTCTGGCAGGGCTCTGTGGAGAAGGGTGCTTCTGGCCTCACTGTGGTTCAGAGGCTTGGATTTCCCTAGGCCTTTTGTTTAACAGATGACAGGTTTGCCCTTTATGTGCTCCAGCTCTAGACTCCCGAGTGAAAAACAAAATCCACAGGAAATTCTGAAGTTTTTCAAGTGAACCTTCCCTTGTTTTTGCAGAAGGTTCCCTATGTGAAAATGTCACTGCTTTGTGTACTGTGGCTGAAGGGTCTTCAGGGCTGCACCAGGTTGCTGAGGACTGTCCAACTGAATTTTCTGAAATAGCTCAAAAATAATTTATTTGTTTTTCTTAAGCATTTATTGCTTTCATTTGGGCCTGTGCTCTCAGCAGGCTTGTAGACAAAGACCAGATTTAGAAACAGCTTGGTGCTGACTTTTTTGCAAGTTGGTGTTGCAGCTGAAGCAGGAACCTCCTGTAAACTGGGTCCTAGAACCCACGATATTTTTTGCCGGTGCTCTATGTCTGTAGTGAATTGGGAATGTGAGGGCAGAAGTAGCGGTGATTGATACAGTTTGGGCTTTTATGTAAAAGGACATTATGTTAGAGTGGCAATAGAATTTGTGGGTGTCAGTCTTCAGCCACACCTGCAAAACAGCACGAAATCCTGGGAACAGCATCATTACAAAAATATTGACAAACTGTTGAGAAGGTGAGAGGAGCAACAAAGCAATCAGAGCAGAAGAGACCAAATGATGAGAAAGGATTAAAAAAAAGCTAAGTGCCATATCTATGACTTCGCTAGAGGATGATTGATGGGAAACACAGACAAGTTTGAAAGGATCCTGAATTAAAAAAAAAAAAAAAAAGAAAAAGAGCGAGAGAATAGTTAGGACAGTACAAGAAGGTATAACTAAGAATGATGGGGTGAAATTAAGCAAGAGAAAATTTAAGGTGAATCTTAGGAAAAAATCATTACTGAAATATATTAGGCTGCTGAGCGATTGTCCATGGGGAGCGGTGCAAACTGCTGCCTGTATATTGTTAAACCTGGGCAAAATGTTGTCAGGCATGCGGCTAAGGAAGCTCCAGAAGCAAGAAACTGAAGCATACACCTTTATCAATGGTTTTACTGTTTCATGTGTATCATTTACAGGCATAATTTGGTTAAACCTAATGCATCAAAGTATCTTTGACCACTCATCTCTATTTGAAATTGGTGGAAGTGAGATGCATAAATATCTAATGAAGACTTTAATCTGAAGGGCTTGATTCCCATTATGTGTGAGGATGAGAACAGCAACGTTTCTTGTACCTATGTGTTAGTGCAACACCACAACCAAACCTGAGCAGGCTATGGGAGCCCTGTGGAGGATGTAGAGCATCCCCATGCTGTACTGTGTCTCAGCAGTGGTTCTCATCAAGGAATCTCCACAGCTCAGCTTACTGGGCAGCCTGAACCAGTAGGGCTGGCTCATACCCCAGCCTCCCCACCCCACAGGTGCAGTGCCCTGGGGATGCATGTCTTTTGCACTGGACACAGAAAAGCTTTCCTGGAAACAGCCGCTGTTGTTCTTCAGCCAGGCAGAAGGAAAGCCTTCATCTTCAGGTGCACCAAAGCAAGGTGGTGGTGTCCCCATTTGTGAAAGCTCAGTGTCCATTTGTGCTTACCTGGCATGTGAGAACCTGTCTGTGCCAAAACCTTCCTGGGGGAGAGGTTGAGAGTGGCATCCTGTTCTCCCTGAGAGCTCCTAACTGAAGCAGGGGTTTGAGTGCTGGAACTTTGCACTCCTTGGTAAAAAGCTCCTCAGGTTTGTAGACAGCTTAAATTTTGTGGGCTGGAGTGTGGCAGGAATAAGCCCAAATAGCCCATGGGCCAGCCCCCGCTGAGAGCAGTGAAACCTGAGTTTCATTCCCTGCTTTGGTGTTGTCTTTGAGAAGTAAGGATAGTGCCTCCTTCCTTTGCATTTCATGCATGACTTGTGTCTTCTGGGTCTGTTGTGACCTCAGGGTGTAAACAGAGGAAAAACTTGTTTGTGGATCCCAAAAAGCAATAGGGAGGGATAGACTGTAGGTTTGCCAGAATTGTCAGAACCTGCCTGGAAGCAGACATTTTTGGGACATCTCAAAATTTGTTGTTGAAAAATGGAAGACATCTATGGATTTTGGGTGGCTTTGGAGATAGCTGGCAGCTCGATGTCAGTCTGAGGACTCCAGTTTTCAATAAAGGTGGGATAAGCAAGTATTTGAGTAAGAATTCACCAGGATCTGGGTGGCCAGAAGTCCTGCTGGGGGTGAGATGGCATATTTCTTTGTCCCATGGGTCTTGTGCAGCACTCACTTTGCATTTGCGAGGGAGAAATTTAGAAAATAAACCTTGAAGGAAGTAAGCCCGACCATTTACCTCTCTTTCCTCAGTTAGCCATTTTGCTCCATAGTGTTTTTTACTATTTCAGAGTTCTGGCTTTGTTTTATAACCATTTGAAATAGTTTTGAAGTATTTTTTTCCCTCTATTGCTGCCCTTTGCCTTTTATTCTATATATTCACTACTCCCTATCTAAAGAAATTCTGACTAAATTCCTTGAGGGTCTGACCCTTCCCTTAGCTTTAGTTTATGCTCCCTTGTTCTTGTGTTTGACATAAGCTCAAACAGCCTTGTAAAATCTCATTTCTCTTCCCTTCAGGATTGTGTATTCTTCTATGAAATATTTTCCCCACTCTCCTCTACCCTTCCTCTTCCTAGAAAAGTGCTTCTATTTTGGTAACTGTTTTGTACAATTAATTGTTAGAGTTCTGGATTCTTTTGTCACTTTCTCCATTACACGTTATAGTTCTACACTGAGTTTTAGTTATAAAATCAGCTGTGGTAATTTTTTTTTATCTATATAATTTTTTTGTATATTCAGCACTCCATCTTATTCCTTTACATTCTCCTAATTTTTCTCTTCAACAGTTCAGTACAGGGCTCAGCAAACTGTAGGCTGTTTGCATCACATTTTATTTTCAGAAAGGTGTATTCTGGTCTAGGTTTGTTGCTGCTCACCATGGAAGTTGTAGTCTCTCTCTCCCTGAAAGCTTTGTATGCTTAATTCAGCAAAATGATCTTATACAAAACCCTGAGTTACAAAAGCCATACATGGAAATGGGAAATTAATTTTTGTAAAGTTTATTTGACTGTAAGTTTCCATTTGGCAAGAATTATGATTTTGAGCCCATACATTAGACTAGTACTGCAAACTGCCCTACTGTCTGTAATATAATACAAATTATGATAAAGATCTGCTTTAAAAATGAACAGCACTAGGACAAATGCTGTTGAATCCAGAGGAACACGCTGTTGCAGATAGCTTAAAATGAAGAGGAATTTGGGAAGAAGAAAATTGACTGAAGAAGGGTATGAAAATTCACAGTGAAACGTGTTTGCTAGTCATACAGGGGAGCTGAGGGCTCCTGCAACATGTGTCTCAAACAGCTCAGGCTGCTTTTTAGAACACGGTTTCTTTTTTTCCAGTTTCTTTTCCCTGGAGTGTGCTATTAGCTTCAGTCTTCCATTAACTTCCTTGGTAACTTCTTAAAAGAACTCTCTAGAGATGAACATGTCTCTGGAGGACCAAATACCAGCTTGATGAAATTGAACAAATGAGTGATTTTACTATGAAGCAGTTTTGCTGTTTGTCTTTTTATTTTGACTTCAATCGAGGCATAGAAAATCTACTACCTTACGGTTTATGAAATATGGAACAGGTATCAATCTCAACACCTCATTTTTAGTTTACATGCTGCACTGACCAGGAATTGAAAGAAACTAATTATAATCTCTCTCAGCTTTAACAGTGGTAATAGATGTTATTTCCAAAGCAAGATCTTTTCTTCTGCAATTCTGGCTGTGAACTTTACATACTTCTTGGCCTTTGAACTGTCTACAGAAGTTTCTCGAAATTAAATGCAAAGTTCAGCACAGGCTTTTTTCCAGACATTGATATCTCCAGGATTAAACTTTACAAATATTGTAGCCCACATTTTAAGTTATTCTTCCCCTTTATCCAAAAGAAGTACAACTGGAGACAGAGCAATAACATTTCATCTCTTTAAGCAATATTTTCCAAGTATTGTACAGTATTTCCTAGCAAATGTTGTCAGTTTACCGATTCCTACAATATTTAGTAAAGAGTTTAAAAAAAAGTTATCTAAAATGTATCAGCATTTTGTATCTTGAGCAAGTTTATGAGTTCCAGGGTTCTGATTGGCACTGCTCAAACGTAGTTTTCTGAAAAGATAATGATGCTTTAGAGTGATTTGTCTTCAGGAGCCAATTCCATGGCAGTTCCCTGAGTGCATTTCTGGACTTTCTTTTAGCAAAGGCACATGCTCTGTTTTGGGAGCAAAAGAGTGTGTAGCTGGTCTTTGTGGTTGGCGCAGTGAGCCTTGATTCTCCAGCTAACTGGGGGGATCTGGCTCTTTTTATTGCTCAAGGCTAGGGTTTTCCCTGTGGCATTCCACACAGAACACGCTCTGGTGCAGCGCCTACTCCACAGGCTTTGCCGTCCAAAGGAGGGCAATGGGGATGGTGAAGGGCCTTGAGGGGAAGCTGTGTGAGGAGCAGCTGAGGTCACTTGGTCTGTTCAGCCTGAAGAAGAGAAGACTGAGAGGAGACCTGTTTGCAGTTACAACTTCCTTCTGAGGAGAAGAAAAGGGGCAAGCACTGATCTCTTCTCTGTGGTGACCAGTGACAGGACCTGAGGCAATGGCCTGAAGTTGTGTCAGGGGAGGTTTAAACTGGATCTTAGAAAAAGGCTCTTCATGCAGAGGGTGGTTGGGCACTGGAACAGGCTCCCCAGGGAAGTGGTCACAGCACTATGCCTGAGAGAGTTCAAGAAGCATTTGAATGATACTCTCAGGCACATGGTGTGACTCCTGGGCATGGTCTTATGCAGGGCTAAGGGTTGGTCTCAATGATCCTTGTGGGTCCTTTTAAATTCAGCATATCCTGTGATTCTGTGACTTCACAGAGCCAGTCTCTCCAATGTGCCCCTGCCCTAAGCACTTGTCCCCCTACAGTAAATAACCTCCATGCAGCCAATGCAGCAACATGGCTGATGTTTGATGGGTGCTGTGAGGCTCCTGCTCACCACCTGCTCTATCAGTAGCCACTGTTCAGAATTTGATGTCTCACTCCAAAACACACACATATATGTGTGTGTATACATATATATATCTACGCACATAGATATGTGTACTTTTAATTTCCTTTATGAGATAGACAAGCTACTACTATCAGATGTGACCTTTTAGGCTCAGAGGTGGTGTGTGTCGGGCTGAGGAAACTTCACAGCCGTGGCCTTAGGTTTAGTCAAGATCCCAGGAGATCACAGCCAAGGGCCCTTGCTTTTTCCAGATCCCAAGTTATAACAAATGAAGCCAGATGGCCAAATATTTGAAAGCTGCTTTGCTTCCAGTCTTTTTTTTTATGGTATGCTGTCATGATGTGAGGATATGTCAGGGTGTCAGGCAGCGTAGGGCCTGCCAAAAAAACAATGGACAACTGGGTAGAGGGAAGAAAACGTGGCACAGATTGTGTTCATACCTTCTATCATTAAATTCATCTCTTCTTTACCTGGCTGGTTTTACATAATAGAGCAAGTGAAAATGAACATACAATGATCAAAGATTTCCTTTAGCAAAGTCTTTCCAAATCAGTTGATTCCCAAATAGTTGAGTGTGGAATGGTGGTGGTCTGTGAGGTGATGGTGATATTCTGGAGCATAGGGACCTCTCCTCCCTTTACCTCTCAACATAAGAAACAGGGATCCAAGCAGACCTTACAATTAGTAGGATAAAGGGAAGACTGATAACATTTATAGCTGAGTTTAATGTGTTCTATTCTGTATGAAGACAGTTTGCATGACAAATAAACTTTTCATCCATATTCTACTTTAGATACTTTTTTTTTGTTAAAGAGCAAAGGATTTTTTTTTTATTTTACAGCTACCCAGTACAGAGACAAAAAGTAGTTTGACATTCAGTAGAAACCATTTGGCTTAGGAAGAAAAGTGAAAGAAGTCCCATCTCCAAATAAAATTATCTCTGTGTAAGCCATCCATGGGGGACATAAAGAAAATTTTTCTTTATGAGTATTGGGATGATCATTGCTGTCACTGTCTAGTTTTTCAGGAAAGAGCATATTTATTCTTTTTTAATTCATATACAGAAATCAGAAACATACTCTCTAGGATCAAACTCTGAAAATTTTCCCATAAAGGTAGCCACAGTGATGAACTAGGCCAAGTTAATGAGTTTTTGCTTTGCTGTTTGAAAATTGTCCAGTACATAGAGGTTTCCAACAAAGCTAGTTACCTAGCCATTATGAATGTACATTGCCAGCTTCGTGCTGGATAGCTGCAGCAAATATCCCCCTCTTGATCGGATGGCAGATATCTTCTTGCTGCATGGTACAAAAACTGCTGTTGGTTTTATTGTTTGATGAAGGCAAAATTCAGCCTTGGGGAAGGAGATAAAATGACAGTAGTGACTGTCTGCCAGCACTCTATAAAGACATACAGAAAAGATAGACTTAGCACATGTTTCCAGCATCCTCTAGGCCTTTTCAGTACTTCAAAGAAAACAGATGCAAATATGACAGCTTTCATATAGGGCTTTGCTTTTGTATTGCAGCTGGATTTTGTGTTTTTATAGTGCATGCACCATATTTGAGTCCTCTCTGTTCCACAATAATAATTTTCGCCTTTATCACCGTGCTGCTATCACATAATCTAGGATCTTAACTGAGCTCTTGCAATAGGTTATATTTTATTGACAATCAAAGCCCAAATCTTGGCATTGTGGCAGGAGCTGATCTTAGCCTTGCAGTTTATTGGGCAATATTCAAGTTGTTCATACAGCTCTGTAGATATTCTGAATACTTTACAGACAGATATAGCTTCAGTCTCTGCCCCAAGGAATTTACACTCAAAATGCAAGGTGGCACAGGAATAGAAGAGAAAGCAGATGATGTCTGGGAGGAAGACTTGGAGCAAATCATCAACCTGTAGAGCAACATTAATGTCAGCATTCTGAATACTGAAGTCACAGGAAAACCTGCTGTTTGTAGATTGTGTTCTTCTTTTCTCATTAAATATTCAGTTTCGCAGTGATGTTAATGTGTAACCACTATGAGACCATGTAGGTAGCAGTTGCTAGAGGTCTAAAGTCACAGGTCAGTGTACTAATCACAGTGCGCCGCACCAGCCAAACAGCCGCGGGGTACCGAGCACAAGGCAGCAACATTACCCTGAGCATACTGCTACCACATTGCTTCTACGCAGGAACATTCATTTTAGGACGTGATGCCAAATCTTCCAGTCAACACACTGTATAAAATAGCTTCCTCTTTGTCATTGGACAATTTTAAGGATACAGTCCAGCACAGTAGGGCTGTAATCTTGTTTATTTTTTGCAGACGCTACATGGCTCTCTAAAAGCCTTAGAGATCATCACACCCTTGTTATCATAGCAGGTATGTGCCTTGTAATCTTGCCGTACTAATTGTTGGGAAAATGTGCTTGGTAGTCTACACTGGCAGAATCCCAATTGCCAAGGTAATTAATAGTGTTACAGGCTTCAAGGCCATAATGCTCATCAGTTATTAATTAGCAATTCATTTTGCTGAATAAATAATACTTATGATTGATGATGGAACTTGTAATTGGGCACTCGTAGTGTTCCTCAAGGGAACAGCTTCTCTGCCAGTATTAACTATGACAGTAACAGCTCAGAAACCCAAGATAGTTTAAGAAAATCTGCTCTAAACAACTGTGACACAATCAAGGCATTTACATTCAGTATTGGAAATGTAGAGCTTAAACACTGGAGACTTGCCTACGGCAAGCAAATGCTACTATTTTGGTCTATTTTACTTGTATTTTGCTTCACTTTAAGCATTGCCTACTTATGAGGAAATGCCCTATATAATTTTATGGCATGCATTACATTGTCTTTATGAGCTCTCATATGCATTCTTCACAAATTCAGAAGATAGTGTAATAAAGGAAATACTTTCCCAAGTACAATAACCAATTTAAAAGAAATTTGCTAAAATTAAATCTCTTTCAGATTAATAGATTGCGGAAAATCACTTTTATTTTATATTAGTTGGCACTACCTTTTGACATAATTAAAACAGAACTTTGCTGTCCACCCCTATAATAGAAAGAGAAGTTGGTAAATAAAGCAAATAAGCTGTTAGTTTTAACTGGTTAGTCAACAAAGACAAGCATGGGAGGTCAGCTGCTGACCAGATGCTGCCTTCAATTAATATTCCAACCCTAAAAGACATTTATCGTTCAGTTTAGAAGGCAGAGCAGCTGAGTCATAAAAGCAGCCACAAAAGATATTTTAAAGCATTTATAATGACTAAATTGCTTGAAATAAATTAGATCTGAAAATAAACATATTTTGGACAGCCTATGTAAACCAAATTTCTTCTCCCTGTAAATTGCTTAGACTAAGTGGGAGTTTGTGTTTGACAAGAACATACATTTGCTTCATTACTACATGTGGGTTATTTTTTTTCTTGGAAAAGGGTTAATAAACTATAAGATATCATTGCTAACTAAATCAGTCCTGCACCCTTTTAAGGGAGGAAGGTGCTGCAGAAGAATAAGTTAAAAAGAAATGCAGAGCCTGTGTTGTAATGCTAACAGGCAATTAACAAACTCATGGGTGTTAATTATCTTCATACTGTATCATGTTCAATTAGCTCAGCCCCTGCAACAAAGGCAACCATGAGCAATTGCTTTGATAGGCGTACAGTACTTCATTTGTAGTTAATCGGTTTAAGCCTTGCAGTTGCTAGGCTACACCAGTCTCCAGAGGTAAAAAGCTGCACAGATGCACTATGTTTAAATGACTACAGAGAACTGTTTAAACTCAAACCATGTATAACTCTTTATTGATTTTTCACAGAAGATCTCAGCTCTGATGATAAGGTTTTGATATATTTTCCTGCTACAGCTGGTTCCTTGGAGTATTGCAGAAAAAATCTGTCAATATGCTTCTATTATGATCTCTTGATCTGTGGCTATAAAAACCTTTAGCTGCAGCCCTTATTATAAAATAATGGAAGAAGCGATATTTGATTTTTTCCCTTTTTTTTTTCCATCCTCCCACTCTATAATGCATGGAGATTTTTTTCCCCAGTGCCTCTAGAACAAAATTAAACTACGTTCCTTCTGTATTTCTGTATTAGAATAATACAGAAGAATTTCTATCACTAATTAATTTGATTGACTCTCAGCAGGAAAGGATCAGCTGTAGCATCATGAACTTTAACAATAACTACCAACTGATGGGCAGTTCACATCAATAAGACCATCACTAGCCTCCCTCACCTGTCACCAGGCAGGGAATGAGCAATAACCACCCCCTGCAGATGCACTGCTTAGCACTTTCTGCCCGATTAGCAATTTATAATGGTGATCAAGAAACAGTCAGTGGCAAATCAAGACAACTGTCTGGCTGCCTGTTTAATTGGCCTTGTTTGCTTTTTGATAAATGGCTCGTGACTGCTATAGGCCTCTGTATTTTGACTTTTAATAGGCCACTGTGATTAGACTACCAACAGATATTAGGTCAAAGCTGAGGGTAGGTGCAAAAAATGTTAATTAATATCAATAATAGGCAATTATTAGTTAGACAGAAGGACCTACTAGCTGCGTGCTCTAATGACTCAGAGCTAACTTGAAGGGAAACAGTGCCAAATTAGCATAACTGTGTATGCAGGCTGCATAGTGGATCCTAGCAAACATCTGTTATATAATTCAAACAGAATTCTTCCTTTTTGCATGATGATCACAAAATTATCAGTTCTTTTTGGTCATTTTTAGACACTAATGATACCATAGGGGTTAATGACCTCGCAGTTGGGCTTTGTGTCAGTCCTTCATATCAAGAGCTAACTTGTGAAAGTTAATTTAGGTGTGGTTTTCTAGATCTTTAAGTTAATAAATCATGTATAAAGGTCACTAATACTGTAATTGGAGGAATACATGCTGAGCAATCCTGTTGGTACAAGTGTAGCACTCACTACAAATAACTTTTCCCCCACTTTGTCTCTTTTAGGAAAACAACCATGCAAACAACAGTGAGCACTGAAATATTTGTGTGTCTGCTATTGCTGATCTGCTGAATAGACATGATGGGATATGATGAGAGAGTCAAAATTCTTACATATGGGGGTGAGACAAAGAAGAAAAGGAGCTCCTTTGACTCTCTACTTGTCCATGATGGTCTTCAGGATACGGGGAATGTTACCTCTGTTGCAAACACGAAGCAGACAAAGCGCACCGAAAGAAAGTGGAAGAACTTCACTTACAAGAAGTATTTTAAGTAAAATTTATACAGAAGGGTAATGGCCCTAGATTTTAGGAGATCCTTTATTCTTGCAAGCTTAAAACTCCAAGCGAGCTGAACTCTTGTGATGGTAGAGGTTAGAGGAGACTGGTTCAGAGTGCATTATCTTGTAAGCAGTTTAGTGATTTTCTCTTTTCTCTAAAATGGTCAGAAATCCTTTATAGTAGGGGTGGTGATATCCCATGCTATATGATATTGTTCTGCCTGTGCTTCTTTCTCCCTCCTGCCCAATATGTGTGTGTGTGTTTGGATAAAAAGTCAGTGAGAGTCAAGCTCCGATAGAGCTTTGCTGTGGCAAACTGCAGTCCCCGCTAATATCACTGTGACATCGATGGGAATTCTGGCATGGATGAAGAAGATACATTGATGCAAACAGAGATGAGGCTCATTATGAAGCCCAAAAGAAACATCTGTGACTGCAGGCTCAGGAAAATGATGCAGTCTCTGTAGAGGCTTGTCCTGATGGAGGTGGAAAAACAATCTCTTGTTAAGGGATATATAATTATATATAATTTTATATATATATTTCCTTTATCTTTCCATATCTATATCACAGAATATGCTGAGTTGGAAGGGACCTACAAGGATCATCGAGTGCAACCCTTAGCCCTGCATAAGCCCATGCCCAGGAGTCACACCATGTGCCTGAGAGTATCATTCAAATGCTTCTTGAACTCTCTCAGGCATAGTGCTGTGACCACTTCCCTGGGGAGCCTGTTCCAGTGCCCAACCACCCTCTGCATGAAGAGCCTTTTTCTAAGATCCAGTTTAAACCTCCCCTGACACAACTTCAGGCCATTGCCTCAGGTCCTGTCACTGGTCACCACAGAGAAGAGATCAGTGCCTGCCCCTTTTCTTCCCCTCAGGAGGAAGTTGTAACTGCAAACAGGTCTCCTCTCAGTCTCCTATTCTCCAGGCTGAACAGACCAAGTGCCCTCAGCCACTCCTCATACAACTTCCCCTCAAGGACCTTAACCATCTTCGTTGCCCTCCTTTGGACACTCTCTAATGGCTTAATATCTTTCTTATATTGTGGTGCCCAAAACTGCACATAATACTCAAGGTGAGGCTACCCCAGTGCAGAGCAGAGTGGGACAATCCCCTCCCTCGACCGGCTGGTGATGCTTTGCCTGATGCCCCCCAGGACACGGTTGGCCCTCCTGGCTGCCAGGGCACTGCTGACTCATATTCAACTTGCCATCGACCAGGACCCCCAGGTCCCTTTCCATGGCAAAGCATTTCGTTCCCCAGTCTGTATCTTCTTTTCCAGATGTAAAATCAACAGGTACCGCCAATCCCTGATTTGTCCAGTCAGTAACATGTCCAGCACCAAGATCAGGTTGATGGACTGTTGCTTTGGACACAGTCTGACTCTTGGAACCCCTAACCCAATATATGTTACAATAGTTTGGAGCAGGAAATGATTGTGCATAGTTTTCTTTAGGTATTTCAAAATCATTATATGAATTATATTCTAAAGTTAATGGGAAAGTCAGGCGTTCAGTGTCTGAGAGCTCTCTTCTGGTGACAGGATGAGAGGTATGATGTTTGAGATGTCTTAAAAACAATATTTGGGAAAGAGAACATGCTCCTGGCACATCATCTTTGGGTGTCCGACTGCTGAGAACCTTCAATGCTGGCTGACAGAAGAGAGAAAGAAGTGTTTTGTGCTTTACTTGTCAAGGGAAATTTTGCTGGAAGCTGAGCCCTTTTATTCAGAGAGAGGAAAATGTGGGAAGCCTGCAAGATTTGAGAGAAGACTCGTTACTGCTCGTAGGCCTGGACCAACAGCTATGTATTACTCTCTGTGGAATGTGTCTTGGATGAGGGCAGATGGTACATGGAAAAATAACAGAATTGCAATTTATCTGGCAGCAAAAACCGGGGAGCCTCCTTTCCCCTCCTCACCTGCTCATCTGTCCCTCGAACTTGACTGTGCCTTGTGGAGACCACTCTTTGCTTCCAACAAATGCAGGGATCATAAATGCTTATGTTGCTCATTTTTCTCTTCTGACTGGTCTCTTACTCAGTAGCTCCCTTTCTAGGGTGCAGCAGACTTCTCTGGTGTTGCAGTTTGGCAGGCACTGCCATGTGAAGGCGTCTTGGTTCTTCTTGGCAGTCTGAAGCTTGGCAAACACAAGTTTGCAAGAGCTCACCTGGACTAAAAGGGAATCATAGTAGGTACAAGCACAAATTACCTCTACCTGTTATGACTGATGTTCAATACTACATTGTTTATCTGCAATAGAAAAGTACACAGAGGCCTTAGAGGAGAACTGTGGGTTAATACTATGGTTAAAATACCTGTCCTGAAGAGTGTAAGCGCTAAATAAACAAGCTGGGAGGAGATGTTTCCACTTCATCTCTGGAAGCAAAGGCAGGTTTGTTTACTTTACTACCTCCTGATCTCCAGCCCCAGGTCATAGCCACAGAACTGTCCTCCTAAATGCATCAGAAACCTCCAACAGTATTTTAAAATAAGCAATGCTTATGGGTGCACATATAACCTGTAATCGTATTGGCTTTCTACTGACATGCATAGACTTTTTTTACATATGTATTTACAGCAAATTGAGAATGAAAGATGTGACTTCAATTATCTCCTCACTTAAAATTGTCTTCATTTTTGATTTTACATTGAGGAGTAGGAAGAGTGGGAATCATAAGAAAACATATCAGCTGTTTCAGGGAGTAGTGACCACCTTTCACTGCTTAAGGAAGATATTTTACTGCTTCTCTGTCTACTCAAGTTTCACGTATATGAAGAGAGAAGTACTTTGTAATTCTAGCTTTTGTAGCCAAAATTTACTTGTCAGCTTAAGGAGTCATATGTGTTAGTACTTAAATTTTGAAATTCTGGTTGATGCAAAATAGAACCATCATAGAGGGACACTGAAAAATTATCATTTTCAGGTTTTAGAAGAGATTGTTTCTGAGGAAGTCTCTCTGCTAAGTTCCATAAATAAAAGTTAAATAAAGTTGTAAAGTCTATTACAGAGCATTAACCTGCTTCATATAATTTGTGATTTTTTTTTTTCAGTTGTGACTGTCATATAAATATTGCTGTTTAAATACAAAATCATCTGAATTTGGTAAGTTTTGGCTGCCTCAGGCTAGGTTTTTCCATCTTAGTCATAATTTCTTAATATTGTTCTATAAAGAAAAAAACTTCCATTATCTACAGCTGAATTTAGATCTGTATTTTTTGCGTTACAGGGATGATTTGAAGTCATCTAACACAGTAAAAGATTTTTTAAAATTCTAAACTTCCATTTAGACAGGATTTGTCTTGAAAGTAATTTGTTTAATATATAGAATTCTTGAAATCTCAAGGGAATATAACTTCATCTCAGTTGTTTTCTGTTATCTCTCTCTTAAGCATTCTTGATATCTAGAGATTCAAACATTAGTCTGGAGGAAGAAAACAAAACTAGCAACCCTCTACTGTACTGTATGTACCCTAATTGACCTTTCTGTATTCTCATTTATTTTGCATAAATTATTTTACTGGCCTCACCAGGGAAAGACTTGTGAAAATGTATGGTTTATAAAACATGGAATCATTACACCGAAAATCACACATGATCCAACACGTTTTGGTGCATAAGGACTATTGTTTGAAGAGCTGTGGGATGTTTTAATTTCAGTAGAATAATCTGGCCCAGCTGTTAGGTATATATTTTTTGTTTTCCAGTTCTCTCAAATTATGTGAATTGTTTCCATCAACAGGAGTGAGTTTTATGATGCATAGAGAAATCTTTTTCAATATTCAGGTCTGCTAAAAGCTGAAGGACCAGAACCTTGGAATGACCTCTGTTATGAGGTCTTGCTCTTCCAGATCAATTCTGCCTAAACCTCTCCAGAGGTGTTCTGGAAGGAAACATTCTCTTCATCACACATAGCCTCAAGGAGTTACTTTTGAGTAAATGAGGAGTCTAGAATATGTATATTCTATATATTCAGGCTTGGTGGTTTTTTGTTTTGATTTGGTTTTGGTTTGTTTTGGGTTTTTTTAAGGTTTTTGTCCTCACATGATCTTCAGTTATCTTCTACACCATCTCTTGTGAATCCCTCGGTAATGAAGTTATTGACAAGTGTAGGAAATTATTGTCTCCTTTGAAAAAGGAATTTGAGAAGTTTTCTTTGGTGTGAAACAGGAAAAACTTTGAAATTCATGAATATATTTGAAGGAAAAGTACTTACAGTTAGCTCTACTAATTGTGCCAGAAATGGATGAGTGTGCTATCTAGGTCAGATTGCCATCTTCCTATCAACCCTAAATTATTGGCCATTGATACCTGTAACAGTGAATTTCTCTACTAGGTGGATGCTGTTTGAAATTCTTTGAGCCTAGACTAGAAATTTTACCCTAATTGACTGAATGTAACAGGCTACAATAAGCTCTGAAAGAATAGCTGTTGTCTGAAAGTAATCAATGTTTTCCATATTAAATATATTTTTACTGTATAAAGTAGTTCAACAGGAAAAAATACAGTCTTTTTCTTGAAGATTTTATATTCTTGCATCATGGAGCACAAATGTCTGTAAAGCTCATCCAGTGTCAGCAAAGCATAGAAGCTGCATGTTACACTGGAAATAATAAACATTTGTATGACACAACTTCCCATACAAAATCTGGTTTGAAAATTCTTTGATTTAGTTTTTATAAAAACACAATCACAGAATCACAGAATCATTAGTGTTAGAAGGAACCTCTGAAGATCACCTAGTCCAACTCATCTCATAGTGAAATGTAGCCGTGATAGTTTTTGTTTGTTTATTGTGGGAGACATATAAAACATTTAATATCCAACAGGTTTAATTCAGAAAACTTGAACTCCTTGTCTTCAAATTTTGCTTTGTGCATGGCTTTCAAATGTTAAGGTCTCTTCTGGAAAGCTGTAAGCCTTGGAAAGTTGGCTGTACATATCCCAGATTTACAAATAGGAATGTAGAGAGGTTGCCTAGTTTTATTTGAGCAACATCAGAAAAGTCCTTTATTTTTCCAAAACAATATACCATGTGTTTTTCATGGTCTCTTCAATGAGATCTTACCTATTAAATACATAAAGTGTGAAAGTGTATTTATGCTTGTGTATTTTTAACACTTTTATTACAATACATGTCAAGTCAGTTATTTATGGATTTCATTTTTAAAGGATGTGACTTTCTAAGAGTTCCATTTTATTGGCTTTTTATTTTAAATCAATAGAGGACACTCTCACAGGCTGTCATTTCAGAGCACTGAGTTGGGATTTGGTAAAAGATGTCTCTATCTCCCCTGTTTTGCTCAGTCTGTTCACTGGCAGCCTGTTACCTCATCTACTTGGTAAGATAATGGTATGGGTCTAGGTCACTATTGCTTTGGGCAAGACAATTTATTATAAAAAATCCTCTAGAGGTTTGTAGTGTCATCTTTTTTATTAAAAAATAGGTTCTAGAATCCTAGAACAACAGAATCCATGAAAAATAGTTCTGACTTCCTAGACCCATAGCAACCAATTCTGCTGGTATTTTACCTCATGTTTGTCAGGTTTGGTATGGCAAACTTTTTAGGGCAGACATTCTGCTACTCTTTTTGTGCTGTGCTGATGAAAATGTATCTCTCCTTCTGTACTTACCTGATTCCTAAACATTACTGTCCAGACCATAAGTACTAGAGATTTGTGAATGTAAGTGGCATGATTTGGGTATAGACTCTCGGTATGTTAGCAATACAGTATTGAAATTTAAATTTGAACCCAGCTACAGTGTCAGAAGATGAAATCAGGGCATGGACCTCGTTGTTCATATTAGAGATGGGTTGAATTAAAGCCCTCTACATTCAGAAGAAACAAAGACAGATCTCTGCCTTATCAATTTTTTTTCATATTGAAGTTATATGGGGACTTGATCTTGGAATTAAGTTAAAATATCAGTCAAGGCATAGTGGGTTTCAGCAAAATTGTCTTCATCTCAAATAGCATTGGAAAACCCTCTAATTTACAATTTGAAGTACATTGTCCTCCTATGTTTTAGGTGATATGTACCTTTTAGTACAGATAAATTATCAAATAAAAAAGTGTCAGAGGAGAATGTTCTCTTTATATTAAGCAATGGTCTCAGATATTGTACTGGAATTTATGGTTATATGCTGTGAAAAAAGTACAGACCTTTAGGTGCTATTAACATGAAAATACAGTCCAGAAATATTAAAGAAATAAATATACATATATCTAGGAAAAAGAAAATAAATGACCCAGGAAGCATCTGGAGCCAAATAGCCCACCATAACTTTTTTTCTTCCTAAACAATGTGTTACTTTTGTATGATGATTGTATCATCTTTATGTATTTTATCATTACTAATGAAAAAAAAACCCTGTAGGAACAAAATCAGAATTCATAATACTTGGGGATTCGTTTTTGACTGGATTAACATAAAAACAATGGCCTTTAGGGGGACCTTAGGGGGACTGATGGGATTGCATGGTTGTCCTCAGACTGAGCCGTGCGCTGTGAACTCAGATGCACGGGATGCATTTGGGAGGAAAGTAAAAATTCCACTCTCATCTAAGCCTAAATCCTGTAAGACCCATTCAAAACAAAATCCTTCAAGTGTATCTATTTAATCTGTGAGACCAGATACAAGATTAATTTGAATGTACTGCTAATCTACAGATCTCAAGACACCGGAGCTTCTCATAAGGGCTGCCTGAGATGCTGCCTGACATGGTGATGCTCACACAGCTCATTGAAGAGACTTGAGCATCTGTGCTTTGCATATCAGCCTTACCCAGAGGCTCAAAACTGCTTTAATTTTCTTTTAACCCCAGAGCGCACAGCATGAGCGCCTGGACATACTTTCAACATACTTCAGCTTTAACTTTGGACTGTCTGAGAGCAGATAGAGCAGGAAAGCTATCCTAGTGTCCTGGCATAGCTACTCTCTTATATTAGGTAGAAATTAAAATCTTTGCTGTGAGAAGAAAAGATCTGTCATTCAACTTCTTGACAATTTTCATCTTGTCAAAGAAAACCACCAACTTCCCTAAGTAAATTTGTAGCTGGTTGGGGAGTAAGACTTCAAGGGAAGCAGAACAACTTCTCCCTAAATGTGCAGTTAGATGGGGCCAAGCTTAGAAGAATGGATGCGTATCTGGATTGCCTGACACCACTCATATTCACTTTGAAACCCACAAACCACTAAGGGAATTAAATTATATTACTTTCTGGTTTTCCGGGAGAAAAATATTCTGCTCTTGGCCAGCCCAAAGTAGTCTTCTTCTCCTACCATTTTCGTATCATATGTTTATGTTTTTACATTCTTGTCAAAATTCAACAACATTTTTGAAAGAGAATGCTTACTCAATGTTTTTAACAAAGTCTTCTTCTGGGTGAAGTCCAGATGAAGGACACAAGCAAATGCAGAATCTTTACCCAGCAGCTGGGTGAAGACTGCGTATCTGCAAGCCAAATTAAATGAAATTACTAACTCCAATTCTATCACTTTAGGGGGAAAAAAACCACAGAAAAACAATGGCAGTTTGCTTTGGTATTACCCTTTAGTATTTTACTTAAAAAATCTATGTACAAAATAAATCAAGTAATTTCTCCCTGAATATAGAGGACCCCAGACCAAGTGCTGAAGGGCAGCAGGGGCACCTTGTAGCCCAGTGACTGTGCTGCTGATCTCCAGGCCCTGCATGTCACAGGAACAAATCTATTTGACTTTGCTCATAGGCAAGTCATCTTTTGAGGTTGCCTTGGGTGAAAGGCTTGTCACTAAGGACAAGTGCCTCCCAAATGTTATATGGACCTGATGGTCTGTTTATCTATTTTTATGTATGTTATTTTCCTTGCAGTTGGTTAGGCATCTTTGGATTCCCAGACTTTCAGATTGGAATGAGACTGTGACTTAGGGTTTACCACCTTCTTAGTTGGTACCTTACAACCCTTTTCCACTGTATGTCATCTCTGTGCTAAATAAAAATGAAGATAAACTTTATGTTAAGTATATCATAAAACCTGCTGGTACATCCATAATTTGTGCATCCAACCACAGATTGTGTTATAAATAATTGTTCTTCACTAGACTCTATTTTCAGCTCTATCTTTCCTCAGGAATTGTTCACCACATTAAAAATTACCACATGGTTAACTAATGTTCTGTTTAGCATTTTTGCAAAGAATAATTGACATAGATGCACAATCGATGCTGTCTATACGAACTTAAATTTAGCTGTTTCAGCTCTCATTAATGCAAAAAATTGCATGAAATGCTATATTCTGATGGTGAAAAGTTTAATAAATGAAGCACAGTTCTGCTTTTCTGTCTTTAATGTTATGCAAAATAAGTGAGGATTTGTTCTTTGGGGTAGTGAGGTGTCTTTTGAAGGGGGAGGTTTTGTTAAAGAAAGCTTTGGATGGGCCAAATACATGACTAAATTTTCAATGAACCTCCCCGGATTTCATTTTATTTAATACCACTTAGTTGTCAAATTTGAATTCTATTCCTTGGTTTTAATGGTTAGTATATTTTAAAACTAGAGAAGCTTAATTGTGACATATGAAAGTCCTTATTTAGGGTAGATTTTTAATTTGATTGCTGTCTGCCCTGCTGTGTAAATAGTCTCTTGGGTATGGATTTTTAAGAGTGTGTTCTCCTTTACATTTCACTGTGTGACAATTCCTCTTTACCCATCCTGTCCATCCTCTGAGCAAGCCAAGAGCAGACAATAGATACATACTAATGGAGCTGTGTACTTGCCATCTGTAAGAGCAGCTGCTCTCCTGCATCTGTACAATATGTTGGAACTGAGAGCTTCACTAATCTGCATAATAAGGAGAAGGCTTATCCCACTCTAGCTAATAATCGCAAGCAATCGATGCACTTCATTCCCCCACTGTAGAACACAACCAAGTTTCAATATGTTTACATATTCTGCAGATATACAGAGGTCAAGCAAAAGAATGGACTGCTCATTCTGCCTCAAGCAATAAAAAAAATTCCACTCTCTGTAACTTGTGAAACTGATACCAACAAACCCCATTATTGTTTTCTTATTTTACTATTCAAATAAAAAATGAAAAACCTGAAAAACCGAATAAAAATATCAGGACATCCAATCAAGCATAGCTTTTAAACTGTCTGTAGTAGTGAGTATTTTGGGTTTGTATTATGACCCCTTCCTCTAACCCTGACCCCTAAGAAAACATTATCATATGATTTCCCCACCCTATATCCTACTGAATATAATCCATATAGAGGAGTGATACTAATCTTTGCTACTAATACATGACATACAAACACTGGGGGAGGATTGTACAAATTCCCTTCTCCTAACTGTTGTGCACATAAAGGATGAATTTGAAATTCACAGCCATTTCAGAATGGAAATTTGGTTCATGGCTCCCATACAGGCAGAAACGGCTGTAAATGCTGTATTACACTGAGGAGCAACAGCATGAGAAAGAAAATAGGCTGAGAGCAAGTGATAAGCAGTATTTATTTTCTTTTCGTTTATGACACCAGGGGAGAGATATATCAACTCTACCACCACCCTGCAGGCAGCAAGGCTGAAAGTAGAAGAATGATAAGCAAGATTTTACAAAGAAAATAAAAAACTAAAATTTGAAAGTAAGTGAATGCCTAAAGTCCTGCTAGAAAAACATCAAAAATAAAAACTATTCTTGGACTTCTTGGGAGCTGTTTTCTAATATTGATAATTTGCTCTAGATAAAATGAAAGAGGCAATTCTGAAAGAAAACTGAGTGCAACAGCATTTACAGTGTTGAAGGAACATGCGGTCAGTCTGCAACTAGTTTTCCTGGCAGCAGCAGGAGCTGTAGGTAGCAGCTCATGGAAGATGGACAAACAGGTCTTCCTTCCTTCCCTCCCTGCCAGAGTAGGATCCCAACAGTTCTCACAGTGACTCCCTGAAACCTTCACAGTTATTCCAAAGTATTGGAACCAGGAAAACAGCTGACTCAAGAACACTGCATATATTTATTAATCTATGAATTCATTATGGCTAGCAAAGCTTATAGGCCACAAGGTATGAGCTGTGGCATATAGAAGATTTTTAAAAACTTGATGACGGTATCTCTAAGCAGGGTAGCATCTGGCAAACGTCTTGAAAAATGTGTATGCATATGTGCTCTATAAACCTACTTACACCCAAGTAACTTTTCAGCTCCCACAGGTTTGAATTTTTATGATACAGCACAGGCATAGCTATGTTTAGAAGCTGCAATCAGTTTGTTTTAGCCCCAACAAGCCATGTTTTTGGTGGGTAAAGGCCATGTGCCCTCAGAACTAGAGAGGCTGTGCATCAGACCACGCCTTGGGCAGCTTTACTTCATGGTTGTTCTCACCTCTGCCAGCACAGGGAAGTCCTTGTGGCAGCACTTGCTGTTTCAGTTCAGTAATATACAAAAAGCTACTTCAAAGCAGAAAATGCTGGGAGCTGGAAGAGATTGTTTTACTTCTCACGATATCAGTGTGGTTTCTTCCCTTGCACACTGGTAGCTGGAATCAGATAATTATCTCTGAATTTTACTTTTCAGACTAAAAGAGGCTTGACTTGAAACCATAAACAAAATATGCTCAAAGTTTTTATGTTAAAATCAATCTATTATTATTTTTAGTTGTCCTGAAAGTCAGGGTTCAAACATGAATATTGGGCAATACTGTCTTGATGATTCTGGAGACCATACTTGTGAGTAACTGTGTGTTTGTGAGTGTGCAGGTAGTAGATACACAGGAAAAAGGGGAAGTAAAGCCCAATCACTTGTGATAAAAAAGGGATTTTTGTGAAGAGTATTAATTTATATTCTGGCTTTGGTTCTGGAAGCCAGGCAAGCAGTCTTGGTGTTACCCATCTGTATCTGAAGGTGTGCACTGGATGTCAAAACAGAATTTAGGGGAACATATTAAATTATGTGATTTCTCCCCCCTCCCCCTGAAATCTGGGGGTTTGTGATGTCCTGGACACATAGGAGGTACTTGTGTTTGTCTGTCATATTACTATTCAATATTGCCATTCATGCTGCAGAGGAGCACTAAGGCTGATCCTTTTACATGTCATGCTCTTTTGATACACTGAGCTCTACAGAATGAGAGGAAGTCTGGGAGAAACTCTGACCTGGTGGATTTGGAGGCAGTGTCACATACATGGATCTGCCTTTTCACCAGTCAGACAGGGTCTTTGCTCACATCGTGCTTAAAACGGAAACAGTAGCTCTAATGGGGGAAAATCAACAAAACCCAGTGACATCCCCAGATGTCCACCCTCCATTCAGTGACTGACAAATGTGCAGCAGATGGTACAAGTGCTCCCGGATGTATTTACAGATCAATGTAAAAGTACATAAATAAACAACCAGCAGCAAATGCAAGCCACCTACCCTGGTGCCTTGGTGGCACTAATGAGACCGACCTGACTAGAAACATGGAGGAAGAAAAAATTTGCTTGAAGTTACTTGTCCTAATCCATGGAAGTGTAATGGCAGATCTTGCAAGCTCAAGCCCCTTTTATTCCTAAGGAGAATTTCAGAGGCAGTTAAGTGCATTAGTTAGTATTTGTACGTATGAGTAATAAACATATTACTTGTGAGACGGTTCACATACATGAAACTCTTCAGCAAAGGCTGTTAGAAACATTATTCCCTGGAAAATTTGGGTTAAATTTTTTTTCCCAGTGAAGTCAGTGACAACCTACTCAGCCAAAAATAAAAAAGTACGTGAGAATGTTTTGAAGTCCCACAGCTACCAGGTAACTACCAGGAGCATTTTAGAAATAATCTTCCCCCATAATAAATCCTAAATTCAGACTTTTTTTTTTCAATTTAGAAATATTTCCATAAAGTAAAACTGGAACATTGTAACTTTCCCAGTTCCTCTGAATTTGAATCTGTTCCTATGATTCCTCAGTGCAGGATGAGATTACCTGACTACTTAATTCAGTGATGTAGATTTTAGTATGGATGTATTAATATATTTAGCCTGCTACTGTAGCACTGAGCTGAATATTTGTTTGGCCTACAAACCTTCTACAGCTACTTTCAGACTTCACCAAGGAGGTTTCCAGAGTTGGAGGAACGATTACTCCATGTAGGAGTTTGATTCATTATCCTCAGCACCATTTGTCTGATTTAAAATTGTGTGCCTTTAAGTTCAAACTCTTGTCTAGTTTTTAATAACAGCAACACAGTAAGTGCTATATAGTTACAAAAATATTGCTTTTCAACATGTTTTGAAGTAATGGATGGTCTTAAGAACACAGACATGCAGAAACGAACATCTCTCGAGGCAAATTGTCTCAGGGGAGTTTTTTACTCAACTTCAATGGGTCCAGGATTATCATCTTCTGCTCACAGGCTTTAGCAGATTAGACCTTTGTTGGATAGTTATGATTCTTCCTCTGATGAATATACTGATTGGAAAACTCACTTCAATGGGTTTGTTTGCACATTTTATATTTTGTATTGCACAGAATAAAGATTTAGACACAGACTTCAGACCTGAAAACTAAACAGAATTCAAGTGACGAAGTCAGATGGTGCTAAACCTGGGAGTCTGACATGGGGACAACAATATTCAAAGCAAAAAAGAGAGGGCAGTGACTGAACATGAATTCCAAGTGTAGGATCAGTGACTGGAAACCTCAAATGCTTTCTTTCTTCCTTGGATGGACATTTTTGTCCTTAATCTCTCTCTGAAACAATTAGCATCAACAACTGAACAATGTTTACTAAATGAAGCCTTCTCTTCCTGCAGTCCTTCGGTTTCAAAGTTTAAACACAGTGTACCCTTTACCACAGACTATTTCAATTTGCCTTCCTGCTAACTCCAATCTGTAGTGTACTCTTGCATGTATGCTCAGGTGGTGGAGGTTTTCTTGTGTTGGCAGTTTTTATCTCTTGCATGTGTTTTAACTGGGAAAATGAATATGTACTGCAATAGTGGAGAAATGGTACTGCTTTTGGAAGAGAGAAGTCCTAATTTTTAACTTTGATTTTGCTACTATTTCTCTGCAGGCATAGTTGCAACTGCATCTGAGGGCATAATTGTAACTCGAGAAATTATACCTGAAGTACTTAGCTAAGGCAGCAACTTCTACCCAAAGTCCTGGATGGAATTTGCAGCTTCTGTGGCGTAGCGCTCCGTTCCTGGGAGCAACCCTTACTGGTGCAAGCAACAGCCATATGTTTAACTTCATCATAGCTATAACCTGTGTGATCCTGGGTAATCAAATTGATGCTCTGTTTCAATTTCTCCATTTGCCAAATAGAAATATTGACACTTTCATCACAGAATTAGAATGGAGTTAAAGATTCAAGTGATACAGTGCTCTGAATTGAGAAAGTGCCCAGCCATGCCAAATATTGTTATTAGTAGAAGTCTGCATTTTTAAAATAACCACAGTTCTTACAAAGATTAATTTAATATCCTGAAAATGATATATTTTTATAAGGCCACAAAAGGGCTCCTATAATAATGTGGATAGTATTAGAACCCCTCTACCTGTTTGGTATGAATTATTTTCAAAAAGACTAATTAGTCTGAGCCATATGTTATCTCTATATATCCAGCTATCTGGATATAATTTTAATTCTATATTTCCTGTTTTATTTTTCTTTTGTCTTCCAATGAAAATCAGAAGCTATCAACAATTTCTTTTATGAAATTGATGTTATATTTCCTATAGAGTACATGTTAAATTTGAAGAAGTTTCTCTGTGAAACATGATGAAGATATCCCTGACTGAACATCCAGGTCATGTGTAGAACAATGAACAGAACTGAATGGGGAAGAAAAGTTGAGTTTTAGGAGAAAGAGTGATGTGCCCACAGGACACAGCAGCCAGGGTGAGTTATTTTGCCCTGAGCTCCGGCAGCTCAATCTAAACCATAACAGATAGTTCAAAGCCAGCTCAACCATCTTTACACAGTAATGGAATAAATTTGTCACCCATTACTGATCCTGTGTTGAAAAAATAGCTTCAGATGTATTTCAGATGTCCTGACATCTTTTGTACAAAAGCTTGCTTACTTGGGCAGGCTGTGTTCTTCTGCGTATAAGAAAACAGGATTTGGTTTTCAATATAGTTCTTAAAATGTGAGAAAGCAAACAAATACAATTGCATATCCCAATAAGTCTGCCATTGCCAATATTAAATACCTAGTGGAAAGGAAACTCATGTTTTTCAATACAGTTTGAAAGCACCAGCTTTCAAAAGATAAATGCTGCTGTGCACTTTTAAAGTTATTTATCTTTTCCTCAGCTCTGTGTTATAAGGATTTGTTCTGTTTGAAAAACATGCATCAAGGGAGTATATTTTCAGTTCTATGATATGCAGTGTGCTTACCTGCAGGAATATGGGCAAATGGTTGCAGTGGTGCTAGAGGAGGTTTGCACTCACAAGACCAGCAAAAATTCTTGGTTTAAAAAATGTTAACACTGCTACTAGCAGCAACAAAAATTAGACCTTCTTGCTCTTAACTTGGATCAAGGAAAAAAATACAGAAGGTGAGAAATACTCAAAGATATTGAATAATTGGTAAAGTCAAATTAGATTTTAAATGCATTGGGTCTTCTGCCTATAAATGCAATGGACCATTTTTTAATCTTATTTGCATTATTACCATGCCAGCTGAAATAAATGATGTTCCCCTTTTTAGTCTATGACATTGTAGTGATGCCATTTCACACATCTAATGGGAGAACATTTTGCTTGAATAAGCCTATTAAAAAAATTCCTTGTTTTTGTTGTACCAATGTATGCTGCGTGTGACAGCACAGCAGGTGGCTGTATCGAGGTGAACTCTAATTAATTCAAATCAAAAAGTGAGAGACCCAGATAACAAGCTCTACAATTAGCAAATTACATCAAGTGCATGCAACTATCTATCAGGAAGTAGCTGCCTGGACATCAGTGGTAAATCCAACCAGTTTGTGACCGTAGCAAGCACTTCTCCAAGCTGTAAACCAAAGGGAGCTGCCTTCCTGTTCCTACAATCTCTGTCCAGCCAGACTCTGTGAGCCTTTCTGTCGCAGAGGGCTGAGCTGCAACTGGGATGAATAGCCTGGGCTTTGTCCTGGGTTACACTGAAGCGGTGGTCCATGGAGTTGTTGTGACCACCCATTTTATTAGGAAATAAAACAGCAAATAGCGGTAAGAAATAAAACGGGTGGTCTTCCTACCTCCTTGTCGTTAGAGTGTCCTGAGCTGTACAATGTACTTATGAGTCTTGCAGACTTACATTTACTTTTAAAAGCTCTGCTGTGAATATTTCACTGTGCTTTTCAAAGTACCTATAAAACATAGGAAGGGCTTAGGGGGAAAAGATTTGCTCCCTCCGTAAATCAAAAGTGAGCAGACAAAGGTCAAAATACCAAAAACCACAAGAACATTAACACTTAGGATATAAAGATTTCCCAAGAAACTAATGCGTGCTCTTTCCCCGGATAAAGCAGACACCTTATCTTTGGGAGTTTACAAAATGGAGCCAAGCTATACAAGTAACCACTTAACTAAACCAAGGCCTGGATCTTTTAGCAGTCTGCAGTCATTAAAGCTCTCGGAAAGTCTCTCAGGAGCCAATATGCTTGCTTAAGTATATGCTGTAAAAGGTCCCTGAGATTTACAAGGAACTGCTCCATGCTAAGCTAGGCACCATCTGATAAACAAGCAATTTTAGCTTCAGGCTAAACGATGCTCTTTGAGGCTTTGATTTACAACGCTGCAGATGATATATTTGTAGTTCTCGGAGAGGTTCTGCTGTGAACCTGCTGTGATTACTCATCCATGAACTAAGTTAGGGCTCAGATCTTCAACTAGGAGGTCAGAAAATTGTCAGTGGAGCAAGAAATGTTTGATAAGGTTTATTTAGATGCTAACCACATTAAAAAAATTAAATTAAGGAAACAGGGGTGAACAATTCTTAAGCTTTCTAGGGACCAAGCCTGGGGGGTTTTTGGGTTTCGGTTTCTTTTTTTTTCTGTTGGTAGCCTAATCTTAAGTGTTTTTTAAGTGAAAAAGATATGAAAGTAAGTCCCAAATTGACTTTCTGGACTAATTTTACTTCCATTAGGCTATCTGTTGAAAAGAGGAGGCACTTAACATCCTAAAATAGAAAATACTACCTTAGATTTTATGAAATTTCCTGTTATACTTCTCTCTAATATCTAAAAAACAATTTGGAAAGAAACAACACGAGAGAAGTCATATAAACTTCAGAAATTTAGATTGAAAACCCAGACAGCCTTAGGGGAAAAAGCAGGAAGGAAAGGATGCAGAATCTAGCATTTCAGGAATATGTGGCTTTCATAATTTTTTCACTTATCCCAGACGTGTGGGCCCAATCCTGCACACTGCTGGGTGCCTCCTGAAAAGTAGTGAGTAGTCTCAACTGATATTAAAAGCGGGGATTTTTTAGACATTGGTTTAACTTTGCTGTCAGGAGTACACAATTAATGGATTTTAAAAAATGTGATTTTAGCCTTGCCACTACATATATTTGGAGTTTTTTTTCCCTCCAGGTGAGAACACAGATCAAACATTACTAGAAACAGAGTAAACACAAAATTTTAGTTCAGAAAAAAAATAGTCTTTATTTATTGCTTTTAAATAGAATTTACTTGTTTTTAAATTCTTTTCTGTAGCAGTAACTGTTGATCTTACCTAAATAATATGTCACTGGAAAAGCCTGGAAAATGTTTGTTTCTTATCACAAAAGCTGTAGATGAACTTTGAAAGTATATCTAATTTTTTGCTCATTTTCCTGGTTATTTTCTAGTGTAAACCTTAGACTTTTGAAAACTGTGGATTTGAAGATTTTCAGAGGTGCTTTGCTTTTAAAATCTAATTTGTAAAAAAAAATTTAAACACGCAATTTTGTTTCACTTTTAAACCTATCCGTTCCTGGCTCCTTTAAATACTTGGTCTGTGAAGCCCTCTGCCTTGGAAGTGCAACATGCCCTGAATTCATTCCACTTTGGCTTCTTGCAAAGATTAACTGAATTTATATTGAAGTTTATAAATCATTATGATTTCATAATGCAAAGAAGGCTTTTATCACGTGAACATATGACTGAAAGCAAACAAAACGTTGTTTCAGAAAGCCTCTGGGACTCAGCAATTGCAGAAGGGGATGTTGCCAGCTGAACTGGGGGGAAATATAAAACAAGATGTTTTCATTTTTAACAAATACTGTGCAAAGTGTGCATGTGCCAGTCAAGATACTCAGGTAATATAATTTTGTGCTGTATTATATGACACCAATTAAATTCAGAGAAGTGGCACTTATTTAAATACCAGCAAAAGATTATAGGCCGTGTCCAGAAATTGTTTAAAATTGCAATTGCAGTCACTTAAATAGCAATAACTGGAGTTAAGGCTTCAAATCTGCTATCCTTACTTTTTTTTTTAATTATAAACTACTATCTTTGCTCATTTTGTGCAATTCAGTTTTTTTTTAGATCCAAATTTAGAGTATAATATTTTAGCTGGAATCTCTTAGTCCAGTCTGTGAACTGACCTAGGAACTGAAGAACTAGTGTGTTTGGGGCTTTTTTTGAATGCCGGCTGGTGGATGCCACCCCTTAAGTAAAAGGCAATACCTTGACTTTTCTCCAGCTCACATTCTAGATACAACTAATTAAGTCCTGCAGTTTCTGCGGATATTGCATCTGACATAATCAAAATTGTATAGTGAGCCTGATAATGCAAATGTTTTACAGGGAGGATTCTCCCTAATAAAGCTTGAACAACTTCAAGAAAATGACTTTTAATTTCAATTTTTGTTTCAACTCAGACACTGGGCATTGGCTGCCTTCCAGAGGGTGTGCTTGTGCCATTCCTACTGTCATGAATGGGACTTGGCCATTTGCAGATGAATGGTGTGTATATATAACTACTAGATATATGAGAAATACAATATCAAGGTTCAATTAGCAACGTAAAAGGTCACTTGAAAGGTGCTTAACTTTTTAAGCAGTACATAAGAGAAGTACAGGGGTTATTTTCTTGGATTCAAGAGTTTACATAAAATTAAATATGATATCTTTAATGGCAGAAATGCTAGTAGAAAAATAAACAACATATAAATCATGGCTTTTAATATCACAGTTTTTTGTCTATTCCTTTATTAAGAAAGATTCCATGGAAAGTTGTTTTCCAAGAGTATAGTAATTTCCACAGAAGTTTCTACATTAAAAGGTAAGACGAGTAAAAGCTTGCAAAGACATGCTGTCAACACAGAGCTGACCAGGTACAAGCAGAGTTGGAGGTAGGCTTTGTTAACAACCTTGCTGCTCAGCTCAGATTTAAAACCAGGTGATTCCCAGTCCCTCAGGTCAGGGAACCAGTGATGCCAGCAGGGAGGAGCCAAATTAGGCTGATAGCAGCCACGCTGGAGTCGATGTAGGTGAGAGCAGGTCTCAAGCTGTCCTGTGCAGATCAGAGGAGCTCATAATATTTCATTCAAGCAATGAAAAGAGGCAGAAGTCCTCTGCTTCTTGCCTGCCCTTCTCCTACCATGAGCTCACAGCCGGTGGGTGGGTGGACATCACCTTGGGCTCTGCTGTCCAATGATCAATCACAGAGTAGGCCCTCTGCCCTCTCTTCAGACACTTGCCCTCTCCACTGGCTGCACAGAGAGGGCATCAGCAGAAATATTTACTTCCCCTTTTATGCTGGACCCATAAACCCATCATGGCTTCTGCCAGGCTGTTTATATTGTTTTTTTCATGACTAAGAGCCTCTCCACCCAATGTCAGAATACTGGAGTGGCAAACCAAGAGTGGGCAGTTTTCCCTCTACTCTGCAATGGGGGCTTTCTGACCCATGGAGCTTGGTCTTTGAGGTCGTCTGGCCTCGTTTCAGCTGTCAAGGTCAGATGAATGTGGAATCTGAATCTTCATGAATATCATTATGCCCCAGAATTTCCCCAAATTCTGCATGCTGGGACCTTTTCAGATCCTTTGCAAGGCTACTCATCTTGAAAAAGAAAATAAATTGGTAAATCTCTATGCCAATTGCAGAAGATAGAATCTAGGCAGCTCACAAAAATGTGAAAATATGCAAAGTAAACAGATTGTTTCTGACAGTAACAACCCTGCGATTGCATAAAGCATCATCAAATTGCAACATGCACGTATTAAGCTTTGAGAACAACTGAATTCACAGTGACACATTCTCAGCTCTTGAATTCATTATCACACCTGCTCAGCTTGGAAATTTGCAGTATTGTACCTTGTTCTATAAGGTGGCCTCCAAAGGAGCACTGTATTATCAATGTAATCTCATTTGGGTTCAATTTTATGAATTTCTCTGTGAGCTGTACGGAGAATTGTAGCGAGGGCAGGGCAAAAGGGTGCCAAATAGAGGTAAATATATGCAAACTCTTCTTTGGGTGCTGCCTTCTGGAAAGATGCCCATAGCAGGCCCATAAGTGCTCCTGAAAGAAGACTGTGAAGGGGCAAGGTGCTGCAGTGCCACCAAATCACGCTATAACTCTGGCTGTAGAGAGCCCAGCCAAGCTGATCCGCGTGTGCGTATCCCTGTGTGATGTATAAGAATTAGCTGTATTATGTAGAAGTTCCTAGGAAAAAAAGCAAAAGCAAACCTTAACATCTAATTCATTGGGCAAATGATAGTAATTAATCACCATAAAACAAGGTTTTTAAAACATAAGATGTAAATACTTCTGGGCATATCAGCTGGGCTGCCAGCCCCCTAATGAGCACACTTTCATCCAAATACAAAGAAATACAGACTTCATGATGATGCTACAGTCTTGACTCTGGACAGTATGCTGGAGATTCCTTGAATCAACATGTTAATGGATACTATTGCAGGATTTTTAATAGTCTAATATATTAACATGCTGCAGAATTTAAAAGTATTTTTAATTGCTGTGACTTCTCTTAGTTCTGCCAGACTATTAAAGTATTTTTCCACTCATTCTAAAAAAACATATATATGCAGACTGCTACTTGATGCTTGTCAGTAGATGCCATTAATGTGTACATAAATAATTTTTTGATGTTGTCTTTTCCAGAAGTAGTTATTACTGTTATGGTTAGAATGTGAGAGGTCTCTTGTAATAGTATTTATTTAAAGTCAGAATTAAAGTTATGCTGTGATGCAATATACATTTTTTATAAAACAAATGTACTCTGAAGCAGCACACGATTTATTGTGTATTTATGTCTCCTTGATTTTATGTAATTGATACTTGAAGATGAGACAGATTATATATTTACGAAAAATATTTTAAGCTGTTAAAAGTTTTCATTTTTGTTTGTTAGGGTTCACTCTAATGTATTTATTTACCCATTTCATGTCTTTATTTCTCACAGATCTACTACAGTAACATTTTCCAATAGGAAAACTATTTCCTTTCATGAACGGCTCCATGCTATTACAGTAAACAGCTGCAGCTGACAGACATATTTCTGCAGTGCAAGGTCTTTCAAGGTCTTGCAGAAGCAGTTGGACACAGGGAAGTCATCGCAGCCACCTCCCGGAGGGGACACTGGAGCCCATTGTGCTCTTGCCCCGCAGAAACGTATGTGAGCAGGATGGTGTTTGAAAGCAGTCAACCAGCCTTCTGTGGGTAAAACAAACAGCTGATGGCAAAACATTCCCTGCTGCTCTTCCACTCTTTAACACATTTACAGATGTGGAAACTAGTGTACAGATTAAAAATTCCAACAAATTAGAAAAAAAAAAGAGAAAAGGTTTGAAGACTTCTCATGTTGATTGCAGTGAAGAATGTTGCAGTGCTACGGAGTTTCACATTTTCAGTGCAATTGTCCTGCAAAAGTACCTTTTCATTAAGGAATGTTTTGGTTAGTTGTTCTAACTCTGTTTTTTTTGGAGAATTTTGACAATAAGGACTTTGGAGTCAGAAGACTTTCCTGGGAGCAAGCTATAACAAGGTGAGCTATAATGATATTTTATTTCTATTGTAGCCACAGAAAAGTATATCCTAGAATTGTAGAATATCCTGAGTTGCAAGGGACCCAAAAGACTATTTCTGTCATGGTCACAGAAAACTAAGTCACGAGAGCAAAATATCCCCTTCTCTATCCAGACTGTAGCAGCATTACCAGTCACATATCCATCATTACAAATTCAGTATTGTAACCCAGGGATAACTCAGCAATGAGATAAGGGTTTCTTAAAAACTGTGTTTAAAGGCAGAATCTTGCTGTTTAAAAAGTGAACTTTGAGGGAACAGCAAACTTCTCCTCTCAGCTAAAGAAAAGTACATTGCACAGGAAAAGTTGCCAACCAGATGATTGTTACTAATAACACACAATCCACCCTGACAATTTTTCTGTTTTCTTCCTTTTTTCACTCTTAGAGTGGATCCAAGTATTATCAGTTTTTGACAGACAGTTTTTTTCATACCTGCTTTCTGTACAGAATGCTAGTAAAGTTTGAGGTTTTTTTCTATAAACCAAGTATCTCCATTTTCAGTCATAAAAGGAGAGAAGCAGTACACATACGGAAAATTTTCCCTTTAATTCCCTGCAATAAGAAGACATGCCTGCCTCTACACAACCCTGTACCAGTCTCAAAATGTAAAATGCTTTTGGACCATGTTGTTAAGTAAATCTGTATTTTGTATTCATAAGGATAGTAGCACTGTCTCAGGCAAGAAAGAGCACTGCTGTCTCTTCTTTCCTCTTTCCTCGCTATCACTCCAGCCTCCCAGTCCAGTGTGATGTCTGGAATACTTCACCCAGATATTTAACAAGGCTGATCCTTCTGCCTCGGCATTGTAAGCAAGACAAAGAGTGCTACACTACTTCAAGATCTCCTCATAAAACTTCCAGCTACAGTGAGATTTGGAGAAATAGAAGCTATCCCTGGCTTCTGTGGTCTTCACTGCAACCCAAAGGCTCTCAATGGCTCCTGAAAGAATGATCTTGTGCACAGTTCTTACGTGGTCACAACTCATTATCACACACTAGTGTTGATCACCTCTTCTTACCATTAACAATAGGCAAATAAAAAGATCCAGATATATTTCAGTAAGTATCAGTGAGTATAACCAAAGAGTCTGTTCTCTTTTGTCACTAATTTTACATTATATATATCACCAACTCTGTCTGTCAATAAATAGATATTGCCACAAACGTTTCTAATATTTTTGTACTGAGATACATTTTCAGATAAACATTTAAGACCATTTGGATACCCACAGACCAACAGAACTTGCATTTATTACAGCATTTTTGTTCCCACGAGAATTTAAGAGGCTCTTTTTTCATTGTATTCAGTGCTCTCACATCATCTGTGGTGATCTGTTTTAATCCTTGATTTAAATGATTATCAGCAATAATTGCATTTCTGAAGCAACAACACTTCAGTAAAAAGACAAATATTACTCAAAAAGGATGCAGCACAACATGGACGCTACTTCAAGACTACTCCTTCTCACAGAAATACTTCTTTAAGCTTTGGGCCAACACTGATCTCATAGTACTATAGGTATTCTATAGTGTAACCAGGTTAAATTTGCCATTTAGCCCCCCTTGGTATCACTTTAGAAGCAAATGTATACCTATACACCATCAGGCAAGCTTTACTGTACTGAATGAGTCACTCATTTCCACCAAAGGGTGGTATGCTAGAAGAGAAGGGAGTTGGCATGGCTGCTAAACATGCTTGGTGCTAAGCAAAGCCCCAGCAGGTCAGGGAAGTGGCCACAGGTGTGGGCAGGGAGGCTCCTCAGCCTGAAGGGGAGAAGGGAGAGCAGCTGAATGTGTGGCAGGGCAGCTGAGGCAGCTGTGCTGGGTTACCCCAATCAGGAGCCATATAAGAGCTAGGGAGGAGCAAGGTAATTAGTCTGTTCTTGCTTGGTTTGGGATTGCTCAGGGTGTGATGGGACTATGTCTCTGTGCTGGTTTCCAGGTATTTGCTTGTTTTATTTGCTTTATTTCCTTGTTGCATTTGCTTGTCTTCCAGTTTTATTCTTTTTTCATACCTTTGCTATGTTAGAGGTATGAGGGGTGCTCTGCGAAGAACTTTTCTTTGGTTTTAGCATGGAGACTAGGGCTTAATCTCTGTAGGACTTGAGAGGCTGTGTCTCTCTGGAGCTGCTGGAAGAAGAATCTGCGCTTCTCTTTAGGAGATGTCTAGATTGGTTTTCTGTCTTGAGCACCTTGTAATTCACAGAATAACAGAATGGTTTGGGTTAGAAGGGACCTTAAGCATTACTTAGTTCCAATCCCCTTGCCTTGGTCAGGGATGCCTTCCACTTTAGACCATGTTGCCTGGAGCCACCTCCAGCCTGGTCTTGAACACTTGCAGGAATGGGGCAGCCACAGCTCCTCTGGGCAACCTGTTTCAGTGCCTTACCACTCTGGTAGTAAAGAATTTCTTTCTAATATTTAATCTAAACCTACACTCTTTCCCTTTGAACCTGTTACCTCTTTTTCTGTCTCTCCATACCCTTCTAAAAAAAATACCTGTTCAGCTTTTTTGTAGGTCCCTTAGGTGTTGAAAGGTGCTCT
Source organism: Chiroxiphia lanceolata (assembly GCF_009829145.1). Classification (NCBI taxonomy): domain Eukaryota; kingdom Metazoa; phylum Chordata; class Aves; order Passeriformes; family Pipridae; genus Chiroxiphia; species Chiroxiphia lanceolata. Next base: position 17,285,442 of record NC_045643.1, read on the forward strand.
AAGGTCTTCCCAGAACCTTCTTGTCTATAGGCTGAACAGCCCCTCTTGGCCTATCTGTAATTGTTGCTTTGTAGTGTAGTTCTTTAAAGTTGATTGAGTGCTATTGTGTGGGAACCAAGTGCAGCATTGCTGGGGAATTATCATAATTCATCTGGAATTAAACTAGTATTTCTGTCTTGCTCTGTGTAACCCCATTGTGACTCTGTTACTTTCATTGTAGAGATAAGACCATTTCTCAAAGTGTTGCTTGTAAGCCAAAGAAATTAAGATAAGATTTGGCTGACAATCGCTTAATAAAGAAATCTTGGTGCAACTGTGTGAAACAGGACTATCTCTGAGGGAACCAACACAGCTGCTCTAAATAATGGTCATCAGAAGTCCCACGTGTTTTCTTGCCAGTTTAAGTTCACTGGCTTCTTTAGGTCCATTTCTAATTTACTCAGGACTGAAACTCTCCTTTTGTAGCTATGTCTGTGTCTCTTATTTCAAAGCAGGCAGGCAGTTCGTCTTAAAGTGGAAGGCCTGTGTGTCCTTTTTTCCCCCATCATTGTATGCTGCTGTTACTTTGAATAATTTTTTTTTTTATTATTCCTAGTAGAAAGAGTCATGGAGAAGGAAAATCAGAAGCTCTGTTGGGTGGCATAAAACTTGCATCCGGCTACCAGGATAAACTAATGGGGTGAGTAACATATTCTGAATTGTTCTACCTTGTATTTACTTAGATGTTATACCATTTATGAATAAATAATTAAAAAAATACTGTCTCAAGGAAACTCTTCTGATATTTATTGTTCAATGACTATAGAGCTTTATATTCATGTTCTTTTAAAATACAAAAGTCAAGTTAAAAATTCAGTTCTGCAAAGGCATTTGATTTCACCAGTAGAAACAAATTGGCCCTCTGAAAGGGGGAAAAAACTTGAAGAAAATGAAGAAGGTAGCAGAGGGGAAAATATGTGGACAATAAAGAGCTAGGTAGGAGAAGAAAATTAACTGAATAGAGAACAAGAAAGAAATGAACAGAAACAGCCATGAAAAGAACATTTTTTGAGTAACTGGAGGAAGTCAAAGCTTTAAAGAAGAGATAGAAAAGTAGAAGATGAGACAGGAGTTGTAGTCAATTTTCTTCTCCTCCTGTCCAGGCATGGGAGGTCTGCAGCGAGACCACAAGCTCTGCGTGTAGTGGTGTGGCCTGACCGTCCCATTGCCTATTTCTGTGCCTCTCCTCTGAGTGGTCTTGTCCTTCTCACACTGACCTGGTGTTTCATTTGTGCGAATGTCTACAGGAGGCTGGGGGGAGCACCTGGCAAGGTAGGCTTTCACCCTGCCCTGGACTCCTTCCTTCCTTCCTTCCTCTTGGGCTCCAGAGTTTTAAAGAGTGAATAAAAACCAGAAGGAAAATGAAAATGAGAGGTGTCTTAACTATTACTGTAAACAAAGGTTGAATATGTTTGGGAAGGTCTGGATTTTCCCTGTAGTAAACTCAGACGGTAGAAATGAAAGCTGTGGCTGGGTTCTACTCTCTTTTCAGGGTGTACTAAATTTGGAGTTTGGAAAGGCTTTTCCCTCTCTGCACTGCTCAAGTGATGGGAATGGGCTATGCTTGGAGGTTATCAATTGTGGAAGTTTTGTGTTGTGGTATTTTTTTGTTTGTTTGTTTGTGGGTTTTTTGTTTTTGTTTTTTTTTTTTTGTTTAATTGAAGCTGTAGAGAGTTGTGCAATGGGTATCTAAAGAAAAAACTTGGTTTTGCTGTTTGATGCATGTTAGAGTGAAGATGGGGAAACAATAAGAAACAGTATTTACAGAATATCTGGGGAAATTAGGTTAATTTCTACTGGAAATAATGGACACTGTGCAAGGCTGAGTGCAACATTGTCTTTTGACCTTCATTCTCATAACATTTCTGTTTTGTCAGGATTGTAAAAGTATTTGCTTACGGAAAAGTTTTTGGGCTTTTTTTTTATTTTTAATGTGCTTAGAGACCAAGTAAATCCACTGTTCCTCATTTCAATTGAAAAAAATGCTTAGTACTGCTTTGGAATACTTTTTTCTTGGAGAGAAGAGGATTTAATTGCTGATTTTTGAATATATTTTGCTAATTTTTTCAAGGATTTGATTGTCCTGGCAGCAGTCAGTTCACTCAGTTTGCTTAACAGTATGAAGCCAGGTTGTACTCTTCAAAAGAGTGAGACAAGTATATGCCTTTTCCACTTCTTATTAGTTAGATTATATTGATTGTTCAATATGAATTCAGTAGAGGATGTGATGCTATTTTAATATTGGAAGCTCTGCTAGGGTTGCTGTTTGATTTTATTTCCTCTAATGAATAATCTTGGAAGAAGCTTAAATAATGCCAAGAAAAAGGTTTGAGTCTTGGACTCTCAACCTGGGGAACGGTAGTCAGGAAAAACAGGATCAAGATCTCAGTGTGAACCTTAGATGCACATTTTTTAAAAATAGGTCTCAGTTCCCTATTCTTTGCTTTTCTTGAGAAGTTCTATCAACAAGAGATACCTCAAACTCTGTGCTCCTTTCCTGTTAATTCTACCCCTGGCAAAGTCAGGGGAAGTTTTCACATCGGTTACAAAACTTCAAAATTGACCTGTATGTAAGTCCTTGCTTCCAGCAGGTAATCTACCACTTTGTGGTGAATTTAGGGTGATAATGCCTAAAGCAGTTTAGATGTTTACACCTACAAATTTTTTTGCACCCAAAGTGTTCTGCTGTCTTAAAAGAATGAGGCAGGGAAGCTACAGAAGCAATGTAGGGAGTCATACATGTCTTTCATAGGTTGGGGAAGGTGTAGTGGGTGGCTGGAGTTTTGTGGAGAAAGGGTTCAAGCTGGACACCTGTGTCCCTTGAATCTCACAGCTGGATACCATGTTGTACAGTCAGGACATAAGTTATGCCCTCAGCTTGGGTCCTGCTGGGAACTGGAGTCAGTTCTGTAGCTAAGTTTCAAGTGATTGATATTAATGATTGGATTTGGTAACACTGAGCTGAGGTTAATGCTCCAAATCACTTACAATTTCAAATATCTGGAACTGCAAGTATCGCCTTGAAAGTATTGATGAAGGAGGGACTCCTTTTCAGGTATTTGATGAGAAATTATATTAACTTAAAGAAGCTAGTGAAGTTTTAGGTTTTATCAAGTACTGAAGTACTATTAAACATTAATTTCTTTCTTGAACAACAAGCAAAGTACTGAGAATATGTAGTGGAAATCAGTGTGTTTTGTTTTTAGGTGATGGCTGAATTTCTTTTGTCACAGAGCAGAAGTGTCTCGGAGGTGAAGAATGTATGCCTTGGATAAAAGTTTAGATAGACAATCTTCCTTACAGCTTTGTGTAGAGCAATTTTTCAGTTTTAGATAGGTGTTTTTTAAGCAGCTACAGATCCATCATATGGTATGATTCAATATATTTTAGTGAGTTGTAATGTATAATCAGTCATATTTCAGATTACTTGCATGATTAAATTAGTAAAAATGCATGCACATTGCACTTTAAGCTATTTTAAAATAGCAAGGTGCAGTAATGAACCAAGCTAGTCTCTTCTATTACTTGCCTTATTAGAGTAATAATGTGCAGCTTTTGTTTTGCAGTATGGTAGCAAACACTTTTTGACATGTAAATTCACTCATGTTCTGCATGCTTCTATTGATTTTACAAAAGAGAATTGGTTTGTTTGACGTACCTTTACTTTGATTTTTTTTTTCCTGAGGAAATCAATATAATAAAGTAATTCTTCCCCGCTATCCTCTTCTTCACTAAGCTCTTCTGAGAACAGTCAGAAAATATCTTTCCTTCAATTATTTCAGACTCGTTTGCATTAAATCCTTTCAAAGGGACCCACGTAAATGTGCTACTTTAATAAGGATGACTTCCTGTGATATAAACTAAATAAAATTTTACTTTTAAGGTGAGTAAGAACCAGTTATGGAGAAAATTGTTCAATATATGTTCCATCCTAATTTTGTTTTCCATGCAAATCCTGCTCCACTTCTAAAGTAGGATAGGAGTTTGATACGGTATGCATAATTCATGCTTTTGGCCTTCTGTCTGCCCTTCTTTTTCTGGAATCCTACATATTTAGATTAAGTAAACTTATTCTTGTCTTCTATCAATACAGTTTGTTTTCAAGCAATATAATGCAACATACAACATCGCAGCTGGAGCCTCTCTTTGCAGAATAAGCTGTTTTCTCACACAAAGTGCATAGGTCTCTGTATCATTTTGGATATAATCTATTGATGACTTTCCAGAAAGAATGGGATGCTTTGTACCACCCTGACAGCATTAAAGGAATATTTCTGTATTAATTCAGTGGCAGCAATGAAAGCAGTAGTGACTAGACTGCACTGTGTATGAAACACTGTTTTGCTGCTCATTGTATGTGGTCTGATCCAGAGCCCATTGCGTGCTTTGAGTCCTTCCATTCTCTGCAGTGTTATGTATTATTGTTACTATAAAAATCTTTGTAAGTATATTTTTGATTTTAAGTCTCATAGACCCTCAAGATGGTAGTTTATATAGTTAAGGGGCATGTTAGTCTAAAATTCAGCAGGTCAAATATGGTTTGCCAAATGAAAAGTAGCAAAATTTGACATTGGCAAGTGTTTCCAAATGGTATTCTTATTTTTTTTGTAATCTTTGAGTGATCTGGAGTCATAGTCAGCAAAAAGACTCTTCATGGGTTGAACTAAGCATCAGATATTACTGTTAAAATCAAATGTGGCCATGTGAGATGGTACCATACTAAAGAAAAGTAGTTGACTTTAAATGTGAAATAAATAGATGTTTACCATTAAACTGCCCTTTTGATATCTGAGCCTGAGTATTTATTGCTTCAAGAAAAATACATTGTACAGAGACCAAGATAAAAAATGGACTCTTGGTTCTGGGAATTAAAATGCTGACCTTCATTTTAGATTCAATTTTTAATAATGTTCAAACTTTTCAGCAAATTTACAAATTGAACCCTTTTTTTTTAAAAAAAATACTATTATAGTTGCCATTTTTAATAATATTTTTGAAGCAAACTATTCCACATCTTTCACAAGGGAAATAATTCATTAAATGTCAAAAAACTTAGTTATTTCAGTCACTTAACAATCTTTTTCCAGTGTAATTTTGTGATATCACAATGAATTAAATTAATGCTTTTTTAGCCTAGAGGTTTTTTTTAGTTGGGAGGAACCTTGCAGAACCTCCAAATTGATCCCTTATACCTTTGAAATGGCAGAATTGAGTAGGATTCCCATGTAATATTGCCAATCTGGAATCTAAAGATGAAAATAATGTCATCCCAGTCAAGAAATTAAAAATCAATATATTTAATTTAAATTGGTCTTTTAAGTCTTTCAGGTGCTTTTTGTGGCTATTATTTTTATCCTTCAACAAAATAATAAAATTATAAGTTTAGAATAATAGCAACAGCAATGAATTATCACAAAATGTTTCCATACTAAATCTGTAGGAAAACCACCAAACTACTCATGAAATTGAATGTTTGAAATCCTGCTAGGGAATAGTTCAGATTTTTCCATGTGTTCACTGTGGCGTGGGGATCTGCTGGCTGTGCTGGCTGAGTGTCTGCTTAAAGTACTGGGGCTGAGCTTCACTGCTGGAATTGAGCTTGTGTGTAGATGCACCTGAAAGGTGAAAGGTGTTCTTCCAAATGCTTTTCCAAATGTGTCATAGTTTGCCTCCTGTTCAAATCCAACCTTATAGAAAGAAAATTAAAATCAAGCAGTATTCCTGAACTTACAAATAAAAACTTTTTTCCTGTGCCCAGATACTGTAGCTGCTATGAGTCTTAGGTGCTGCAGTTTGGGGATGGAAAACGGCTGGGGAGAGGCTTAAATGTGGAATTTCCCTTCATCCTTCTGAAAATACTTGCTGAAAGACAGGAATTGGTCCCTGATGGTTAATTCACTGTCACAGACAACACAAGCTCATCCTTTCCAAACTGTTTTTATTTACCCATACTATTACTTGGAAAGAATAACACTGTGAATGCTTCTTCCATTAAAGGTCCACTGCTTTGGTATAGATCCAAAGTCTATGAATGTATCAGAAGTTCCTATGTATAAGTGCTGATTATTGTCTTGTCTGAAGTTGCTTAACTGTCCCAGAAAGTGCAATAATGGTTTAGCATTGGAACTGCATCAACTGTTCTGATGTGTTATATGTTCCAGCTGTTTATTTTAGGCCCTAAGGTCCAAATTTCTGGTGTTATCCTCTGCTACGTAACCCTTCCCTACTGAGGTCAGGATTGTGGCTGTGGACTTCTCATGGGCTCTGAATTCCATGAACTAGATTGTGCCTCTGCTTCCTTGTACCTAGTGTGTTTTTCCTAATGAATGATTTTTTTTTTCCCTCTCCATAATAGAAATTCAACAGGCATGGAGAACCTTAAGAATACAAAAGGAACTGTTTATACAATTCTTCTGAGAGATACTGCCTTCATCATAAATGTCTGTAGTAAATGTAGCCAAAGTAGCACTGAGAAAAGGCAAAAGTGATAGGTGACTAAATCAGGGTGAGTGTGCACTGCAAAACTGCTAATAAATATAATTTGTAATTGCCATCACAGTGTGAATATCAAAATCTAGATTTTTCCATGAATTTGTTCTCAAAAATATCATCATTATTATTTAAGGCTCTCCCCTTCAGCATTATACCTCTAATCAGAAAGCAAAATAGACAGATCAGGTGAGGTTTAAAAAGGGGAAGAGAAACTTTTGGTTTTGTGTGAGAACAATTAGAGACTGTAAATGGAGTAAGAATTTCCCTCATCAATCAAAGATATGTGTTGAAGAAGCTTGTTCTTTGCAGCAGGAGGGGAAGAGAGTTGGAACAGTATATATGTGTGCCTCTGCAATATAGGTTAACGTTCACAGTTACGATTGCCACTGTGAAAAACCTTTTGTTTTATGATCCTAAACTGCACATTTGAGTACTGCAGCAATGCAAAAAGAAGGCATCAGCCATAATCAAATAAAAACAAATATATTTTTAGTTAAAAAAATGCTCGAAGGCTGAATTTCTTGCTCTGTAGTAGTGTGAATTTTTAACGTGCCACTTACCAGTAATACCAGGATCTGCCTTTAGTGGTTTACCAGACTGTGGAAGTAATTGTGTGAAAGGCACTGAGGTGCTTAGTACAAACTCTAGCATGTGAAAGAACTCCCATAATTTTAAAATAATTTTGTACTTAATTTGAAAATCTAGTTGTAATACTTTCAGCTCTTGCTTTTGTTGTAACTGTGCCATGAGATGACCTTGTTTGTATCCACAGAATTCCCATTTAAACCTTTTGAAAATTACTTAGTTGATTATAGCTCCGTATTCACTCTGACTTTGGACACACTGTACCACTGTTATGTGTCTCATTAAAAATAAAGTAGAATCCATTTATAGCATTTCAGGATGACTTGCTGGAGATGCTAGACCTTTTGTGGGCTTTAGTTTTCTCAGGAGTAGCACTATTCCTAAACTGCAGGATTGAGCTGGAAAATGCTCGACAAAATGCAAGCAATGCAGAAATATTTTTTATAAATGCCTCTAGACAGTTTAAATTGTCAAAATTAGATACATTGGATAGATGATTGAAGAAGCTTAAAGTCAAAATGCTTTCTGAATCTTCTACCATGTTGCTCATCTTTACTTCCCTTTGTCTTTCGGCTCCCCCCTACTTCTCCCAAGTTGTTCTCCCTTGGTGCTGTTTTTGAAGTTGCTGCTCCCTGCAGAGGTGGCAGGCTCTGCACCTTGGTCTGGTATGTTCCCTTAGTTTCTCCCAGCTTGAACCATAACTCATTCTTCAGCAAGCGTCAATTTTACTGTTTTCTTTATTACTGCATTCATAACTTCTTAGTGCTAAAGCCGTGAGTAAAACCGGATCCTGTGTTGTTCTTTACTGACTAAGATAAATTTTTAAATAAGACTGTCTGACACACAAACTGTGAGGTTTACTGGTAGCTTCATGTGCAGGATACACAGCACCTGCAAATGATTGTTACTAAACCAAAAATAATTTTAAAATAATTAAATTTGAGAATCAGAAGCAGGTCTATCTCTCCACTTAGGATCCTTGAGCATATACCCCTGACTGGACCTCACTGCATTGGCTGCTTAGGGAGGTTTTTAAAAGCCTTTTTCCAGCATAAGTTGCTGGGTCACCTCTATTGTTTCATGCCTTTTGGGTGGGAGTGTTGCTGTCCTTCCAGTTGATTGTTTGGATTGTGTGTGAGGCAGCAGCAAGGCAATGGCAGAAGCTGGATACTTTCTTGCTTTCTAAGCAGGCATCCTGTGTTAAGGGCTGGGTTGACCACCACAGAGAGTAGTTTTCTTGGTCCCAGTTAGAGGACTAAGGGCAGAAGGAGAAGCATTGCACCCAGATGTTGGACTTGGACTAGATAGAGTGAGCAGAAACCTGGCTACCTCTGGCATGTTAGTCTGGAATATAAACTGTGCTCAACTGGTAGACTTGATGACTCTGTATTGTGTCTGTTTTGCAGCTTGCAAGGGCTTTTATTTCCCTTCAAGTACTTTATTCTTCACTCCTTGAGTTCAGCAGCATGTCTCCTTACATAGAAATCACTGTCATAATTTATGACATGCTTACAGAATTTAGTACTTTGTAAAGGCAATAATCCTAAGCATGAATAAAAAATCAGCATTCCAGGCAGTAATAGAAGCAATTCTTGTATTTCTAATATATTGTAGCATTTTTAAAGGTTAAAAAAATTTGCTTTCAGTTTGTCTTTTGAATGATAGGCGTCTTCAGCCAACTGCTTCTTTGACATTCAAATAACATCCTGTGTTGCACATTGATAATTTAAAATATGAAATGTGTTGTAAAGGAAAGAATGGAAATTGGATTTGAAGATAAACATATAGCTCTTAAGACAAAATTAGCAAGGAGTAAAGTGTATATGCCTAGTCTTTATATTTACTTAGTACATACACAACTAGGAATGAATATATTATCTTGTATATATTCTCATACATAAAATGGAGACCACAAGTATTTGTTAATCATTTCATATGTAGAGTGCCTATTTCAAGTCAGTGGGAATGTTGTGTAAAAAAAGTATTCAATTTAGCCTCAGAGACCAAGACTGTGATATACTTGCACATGGTGGAGATGGCCCTTGATGACTTGTAGAATAAGTCCTTCACAGTTATGCCTGTCATCTCTACTTATGTAAAATTCCATTTGCAAGTTCTATATTGCAAATTTTTGCTGACTTAACAATATTGTCTAGTGATGTATATGTTTTGGATACATTTTATTGAGGCTTGAACTTATTTTGGTATAGATAGAATTAAAAGAGTACATACCTCGGGTTATAATATATATATTTTGCTTTGGTAAAAGCTGGAAGGCTATGTTGTATTATCCTATGTTATCCTTCTCAGATGTAGACTCAATTTTTTACATCCATGTCATTCAGTGAAGGTTTGTTGGGTGATGGATCCCTAGGAGAGCTCAGTGGGTAGTGACTTTGGTGGCAGTTGTACGAGACAAAACAGATTTCTGCGCCTCAGTGCTGCTGACAAGGATGTTCCAGCCCCATTCTCTCTCCTTTCTCACAGCCTTATGCTGCCACAGGCACTGTTGATCTGGCAGCAGCTCTAGCAGCACTGAGCTGCTGTGTGAGCCAGTGGGTGCTGAAGTCTCCAGATCTGGAGAGAGTTTGAATGGAAGGACGTGGGCAGTCACAGGGTGGTGCAGGGGAAGGAGTGGAACTGCTGAGGCAGGAGCAGAAGGGAAGAAGTTGTTTCTCTCCCTGCTTTTGTGCCAAGGAACTCACAGGTCAACTGTCTTGGAAACTGCAGAGTAGCTGGGGTATTTGGTGGCATTTAAAGAACTGGTTCAAGTATTTATTTTTTCTTTCCTTCTGCTCTCCACCCCTGCTTGCCTAGAGCTGCCTGTTACCTGTTTATGAAAAGCAATTAGAAAACTTGTACATTCATGCAAAATTTGGCTTCCAGATTTGCACATATTTATATGGTTATACCAGTTTGTGATTTTAATGTATCTGTATGAAGGACGGAAGAACTTGGTTTTATATTCTTGGTATCCATTTTTATCCACAAAGTATTACTGTTCAGTCCTTTTTATCTGATCAGTTGTTCTCTTTTCCTGCATATAAAGGTCCAAAAGTAGCTGAGCTTTAACAGCCATTTTTCTTTTTCTCTGTTTTTTTACTTTAAGTAGTTCAGCCATAGGTTCTGTTAGAATAATCTGTGAGCTCCTAGAGCGATAAAGAGAATAAAAATCTATTCTTGGAGATGTGTTTGCTTTTCTCGATCTACCTTGTCTTTTTGCCTATAGTATTTTGTCTGTAGTTATTAATTATAGTCAGGGCAACATTTTCAATGATTAATTGACTACTTCTTAAAACAATAAGGCTACTTAATAAGCAAAACACAGTGGAAACTTCTATTTTTGTGAGACCGTCTTTGGTAAGAATGTTCCTATACACACTAGCAATTTTGTCCCTAAAAATGAGGGGAAAATTTTCTCATGGATATGTGATGCTTAGAGTAATAAACTGCTTGCTTTAAAGAGGTCCCCACTCCAGTCTTAACACATTTCTTGCTTTAGCTCTTGATTAAAACTTAAGCTTACTGGTATTCTTTAAACAGAAAGGGGAAAAAAGTAGAGTTGGACTCACTAGCACTTGGGAGAAGGAGGTAAAAATTACAGCCTTTTGTGACAACTGCCTTCACAAGATCCTAGAAAAGAATTATAAACTTCAGATGGAAGGAGGATGTGATCAAGCCAATTCCCTTCTTAATTTCGCCATGGGATTGAGTTCAAGCTACTGAATTAATGTGCAGCCCCTGTGCAGGTGTCTGTCCATCTCCAAGTTGTGGTGTGCTCCAGATGCTTGTTGAATACTGCTGACTTTCACTGTTTGTGTAAAAGATTAGCCATATTCTCACAATTTATATAAAACTTTGACTTTTCAGGTGTCTAACTATACCATCAAGATATTGTTAATATTTTCAAGATACTACAAAGACTTTGCAAACCCACTCAATGATGGGTAAGGTTAAATGGACTGCAAGTAGTGCTGGCTTCAAGCTGAAGCCTGGCCAGGTGAACTAAGTCAGCCTTCTCCCTTGCCACCTGACTGTATGCTTTGTCCATGTGATGGACCAACAGTACAAATGTCTCTTGCTAGCTGAAGGGAGACTTCTGCAGTTCTGGAGGGATCGTGATCTTACCCACTCTTTCAAAAATTAAGTTCCTAAAGTGGCTGACATATATATATAGCGTACTTTTCCCTGGAGTGATTCTTAGTCTTTCATTTTTAGTTTCTGAATTTTTTACCTCTTTTATCTCTCTTTATCTTTTTCCCCCTGCATAACTTATTTTACCATCTTCCTTCTACTTCCACATCTTTTATCTGGGATGCAAATGCAATAATACTTTGATGCAATGTTGTGAGTATTGGAAATCAGACAGAAGTTCCATCCTCACACTTTCGCTGTTACTCCTTGTGATAACACTGTTTTCAAGGCAAAGCCTTAATGACATTTAGCATGTCCTTGGCTCTGTCACTTGACCCATCTTGCATCATTGCATTTCTTCTGAGTTTGGAAGGGTGCAATCTAAAAGGGCTGTGAGGTTTATATTGATAGAATATTTGAAGTGTCTCCAACACAGTTAATAGCAGACATTATGCCACTTGTAAGCCTGTATGTCATCTATAATGAATCTCTTTGTTAATATGGAAAATGAAAGCATTAAGCATCTTACATATTGGCTGACCTACATCTTTCTCCACTAATGGAGCTGACAAGTCTCTCCCAGGAATGTGACAGGGGACATCATTTGTTTTCTGGAGTGCTTCTTGTAGCTCCTCTGGATCTTGTCTTACTACTGTGTGAACACAAAACACAAAGAGCCTGATAGAATTCTTTAGAAGTCTAATCAGAGATTAAACCAATCAAACTTGATACACCTTCATAGCCCCTAGTGGAGTAGAGCTTCCCTTGGAAAGCCTTAGAATAAAACCTCACCACAATAAAAGCGGATCTGGCTTGACAGGAATAAGTGTTTCTGTGGGTCTCTAACCATAACTCAGAAAACTCTATTAAATACTTCAAGGAAGAAAAACTGGAAATGTATTAAGATTAGTGCAGTCACTTGGTTTGAATGCATGAAAGAAAAAAAAAATGGAATCACTTGAGTTTTCTGATACTTTGGTGAACCACCCTAATTCAGCTCGTTTACTGGGAAGCTCTGTAAACACAATAACAAACATTTATGTCCTCTTTCACTGGCAGGATGAAACTTTTGTAGAGGATTAAAATAAATGACAAGTTGCAACACCAGGCAGTAATTCCTCTCCCAGGATGGTGCTTGGCACCATTTATGAGTGGTTTCTGAAACTAATCAAGGTGTAGTGAACAACCAAAATATTCTTAGAGCTGTATCTTTAGCTTTGTGTATGTAAACTTTCAGGTCATCTATAATATGTTGTAGATTACACTCCTTATCAATAAAATTGACTTAAGCATCTTAAATCAAAGCCACAATTAGACTAAAATTGGCATTGCTAATATATGTTAGTAATAGGATGGAAACCTCATTTTGTGAAACAATAATTGTTTGTAATAGTTTACAAATTAAACTTTTAGAGTGTTATAATTGGCCTAATAATGTACTGTTGTTAATGACTGAAGCAAGCCAAGTTGATCTATTGTTAGGCAATAAAGCTCTTGGAAACAAATGGTGACAATAAATCAGAGCTCTGTAAGCTTTTTTTTTTTAAGTTAAAGCCAGAGAATAGTTCCTTTGAAAGGAATCTTGGAGAATATCACTAAAAGAGCTTTGTAGATATAATTTAGAGGATGGCTGTGTCAAGATTTCTGCTGAGCATAGCAAAAATAGGTGACATGTCCAGAATTTTTCTTAAAGTTCAGTATATTGTGGGAAACTTCAGTTTAGTGAAAGCAGTACACTAATTGTAAATTACAGAAATACTTTAATGTTTTAACTGATGCTGTATGGTGATTACCACAATTTTTTGGGGGGATTGGGGTTAAATGTATTAAATGAATGATCTTATTTAATTATAAAAAAAAATACAAGGAGACCCTTTTATTTAGGTGTTCTGCAGAAAACAGTTACTGGACTTATCACTCAATATTGTTACACTTCAGAGTTCCTGTGTCTGACATGAAGGAGGTCTGTGATCCAAAAGTGATTGTGGGGTTATTTACCTGCAAGCCATGTGAAAGACTTCTTCAGGTTCAAACAAAATAAATTATTTCACCTTAGCTAGGGAACTGGGTAGAGTGGCTACTGAAATCTGGGTTCTGGGCTGCTCGGACCCACAGTTAGAGAAAAGCTGTAGGCAGAAACCTGTATATGCTGAAACAAAAAGTGGTGAGTGGCAGAGAGGAATGACTTTATGCGTTGAATGCGTTTTGTGAATTTGACAGTTTCTAAATGGGAAAGCACCTTGCTGCTTTTACCTTTTCCTGTTTTAAAAAGAAAATTGTTTGTTACCTGTGAATAACTAGACTGTTAATGAGATCCCCTTTCCTCTAAATAGAAGCAGTCCTGCAAAATTTGTTTTCTAGATATTAACTATTGGAGGGAAAAAAGGTTCTACCACTGAGTTTCAAAGTAGAAAAAAATTCTATGGTCTTTGAGAAAATCCAGCCCAATGTACGTGTATAAATTCTACAATTGTGTTTATCAGTTGGAAACAGTTTTATTTTTCATGTTCTCTTTCCAAAAAAAAAATCAGATTTCAACAAAAATTCTGGTAATTTTTGAGATATATTGTTTTCTTCATAAAAAGCAGATGTGAAAAAATAATCATCTCTATTATGCAGACAAGTACCTTAGAAATTACAATTATATTCTTCCCAGAATATTGTTTTGATTTTTAATAATCTTTGAACTGTTTGTAAGAGGTACTATTCCACTGTAGTGTATTCAATGACACCCCTCAAACTCACCAAAACAACCCTCAGTAAAATGAGAAATCCTGATGCAAATAACTTTCCTTTTTAAGGTTCTTACGTAGTGTGGAGAATAAGAATTATTTATTAAAGATGAGTGATTCATCTGGTTAGATATATTGTTTGGGGAAAATTCCAAATATTTAATATTAAAAATATTAGTCCTTACTTTCAGCCGATTAAACATCGGTATACAAGAGGAATAAAACCTCCTCAACATCATGAATTTTTTATTAGCTTCTCCCTACTACATAGTTGCACTTATCTTTACTGTAACAACTTCGATTTCTTATATTCATGTTGTACCTTTGAGTGAAGGATGTTAAAAAACAACAAACAAAACCAAACCAACAAACACTGTAGTGAATTAAAGAGAGATGACTTATGATTTTATTGAAACAAACAGAATTTCTTTTTGCAATTTAAATTGCCCCCTGAATGCTAGCAAAAATATTCCAATTTTTTTCCATAACTCTAAAGAGTTATGGAAATTATGGAAATTATCACAGAGGAGAAAATTTTAAGAAGTGCTAGTCAGTCTTAATAAAGAAGTTGTAAACCAAAACAGATCTAGTAGAAGAGAAATGCTTAGGAAGTGGAAAATCTCATACAGAGACTGTGAAGCACTTGGTGATAGTTGGGAGTCATGAGATGGAAGAGGAAAACACAACAAGGTAGTTCAGAGCTCCTCAGGGACTTTAATGCACGAAATAATGAGAAGCAAGAAACCAAATATCCTGAAGGACACTTTCAGGGTTTGTTTATGGTCTAGGTACTATTTCAGGGAATACTGTGAAAACAGTTTCTGTTCCGTAATGGCAATTTGCTGTTTTTCTTACCTAAACTTTATTTTTACAGACATCAGACTTTTGGCTGATCCCTCAGAATTTCTAGTCACAATGCTCTGCTGTTAGATAGTTGTGTTGGGCCATTAAAGTAGCCATGAACCTATATTCATACAGGAACTCATGAACCATCATTATGGGTCTGTTCAGTGGTCCATTACATCCACTAGTCTCTCTAACTGCAGATTTTTACCATTACTGTTAGAGCAACATGAAAAAAATCCCAAAGTAGAAATGGATAGAAAAAACACTTGCAGTTAAGCCTACAGGCTGTTCTTGGAAATTCTTTGATATGTTTATTGTGAATTTTGCTAAAGCACTTCTACTGTATGCTCAAGTAAAAGAAAAATTTCTTTTGCTTTGGTCAGAGCTGGACCTGTGCCAGGCAATAGTGAGGTTATTCCACTAGTCATAGATCATAATTTTAAAATACAATTCTGTCCCAAAGCTGGAACATACCAAGGCTTTCCATCAACATATCAAGAGCACCCTAAGTCTATAGCCTTGGAGGGATCCCTTCTCTCTCTGTGGTCCTCATAATAATTTCTTAGTCACTTCCAGCTGCCACAGAGAGCTATGCCTTCAACTGCCCAAGCACGTCTTTTTCTCCTTTAACTTTGAAATTGGGACACAAAATTCCTGAGCATTCTGAGCTCTGACCCTATAGGATTGACCTAATTCTGCTTTGAAGTAAGGGGCAGGATGGGTATGTGTAGCTTGGGCAGTCAGTTGCAGTAACAGCTAGACAAAAACCAACTTCAATAAAAATAAATCAGAAAAAAATAACTACTCATGGATCTGCTGTGGGACTTGCAAAGAATTTGTTGGTGCATCTCTGAGCTAAAATGCTAATACAGTGTGTTTATCAGCTTTGAGGTAGATAAAGGTAGAAAAGTGATGAGTACATGGAGGGGTAACTGGTATATACTAATTTATTTATTTATTTTTTAATTCCTCCTTATTAAAATTCAGCTGGGCTTAAAAGCATGAAAGAAGGTCTCTACATTTAAAAGAATTTATTCCACGGGGGAAAAAAAAGACATTTTAAACTTCTGGAGGTAAAAACTGCTTGAGAATGGAGGGAAGAAAGAAGCAATCAGCAGGCTGCAGCTGTTTGAAATGACAGCTCAGAGGATTTACAAATGTAGTTGCTATGACTATATTGCTTGAGTCACTGTGAAAAGTAATAGAAGTGCAGTTGTTGAGAGATGGTGACTAAAGGTGATGGAATAGTAGCAATTCCTTTAAACATACAAAGGATTTTGGAAATGAAGGAACTACAGAAAAAGAAAATCAAGGAAAATAAATGAAAGAAACATGGAAAATGAATGTAAGAGTGTCCCAAGCAGCTCAGGATGTGTCAGATGTGCATTCTAGTGGAGAGTATTTACTGAAATATCAGCCTTGTTCATGTGGCTTTGTATGGTGAAGAATATTTTTCACTTTGTGTATAATGGGGAGCAGCTGGGAATATTTGTACTTGTACGAGGGACTGCTATTTGTACATAGCTCTAGTGAAGGCCTCTGTTTCTCTATGGAGAGAGTAGCATGCACAGACTGGAGAAGTTACAGCACCAGGTTGTCTAAGTCTAACCAAGTCCAACAAAAGACTTGTGCAGGAGGCTTGAGGAGTGTTCCTCTTTATTCTTGTCTCCTTCAGTAGTGTGAGTTTTTTTACCAGCCACAGGTATTCCAGTAATTCATTGTCAGTGGTTGTGAGATTGAGAGTAATGCAAGTGGATGTATTCTGAATAGGTGCAACTGGTAAGTCCTGTATTGGGACTGCTCACTTGTGGGAGTCTGCTGCTACAATGGGTAGAGAGCCCACACAGGAAACCTTGAATAAGCTGGTATCGTTATTGGTGTCAGTCTCTTGAACACAGACTGAATCAAGTGGGTATGGCAAAGATGCTTGGATGAAGGAAGAAGCAGGATACAATTTTTGAAGTAACATAGTAGAAAGTGTCAAACATGGTCATTTTTAGATGTTTTGTTAGTCCAACCTTGAAGTTCTCTGCATGTTTTATCACCATCAACCTGGGGAACAGCTTCTCTGAGGACAACATAAAAAAACCCCTATAAGCTGCCTTAAGTTTACTGAAGGTAACTAAACAAAAAAACTCAGGTAGCTTCTGTGCAACAGTAGATGAAACCAGTAGAAAGATGCTAGGTTTTAAGTTTGGCAAACTAAAATGACCACATTTGTATAGCTGTTCTTCAAAAGCCAAGGATGTGACACATTACATGTGTCCCCTGTGAGATGAAATCATAGCACTATAGTAAAGGCAAAGGAAGGAAAAACAGTATAAATCATTGTCAAGGCCTTTATTCTAAGAGAATTTATTCTCTTATTTATTCTAAGTGAAATTAGTGATATTTACAGAAGAAATATGATCAGAAGATTAAGATTACTTTGTGCTGGAAAAGGCAGTCTGAATTTCTTATATTTTTCTTTATACATAATTTCTACCACTATATACTTTTTTTTTCTCAATTTGAATGACAATACAAAATTAAGGGGCTGATAAAATGTTGCGGTTAAAATATGTGACTGTTGTCCAGTATTTCGGAATGCGAAGTGTGTAGCTAGCAAGTGGTCTTTGTAGTACCTCAAAATGAAGGATTTTTTAAGCCTTCCTGCAGAGCATGTTTCTTTAGTTTGTTAGCTGTTGCACCTTTTTATTGCCACTATTATCTTTCTCTTTTTACATATCTACAGTGTACTAGTATAGGTTACACAGTAGCCTGAACGAAACCCAAGGGATGAATTCTACCTTCTAATGCACTGCTAATAGTCAATAAGAGCCTGAAGAGTTTTGTTTTAAAATCAAAGCCACTACCTTTTAAGTCAATGTGCTACAGTGGGATTTTTTTAAGAAATACTGCAAAATTTCATAATAAAACCATCACTGGTCTGTTCTAGGCTCATCCACAGTGACAAACACAGGATTTAAAATAAGTAGGGATGGTGTGAAATTGTTAATGACAGCCAGGTTCAGCATCTTGATGTGGTCTGTTTTCCTGTATTTCATTGCAGAATTGCTCTGACTAAGGGAAAAAGGCTTTCAAAGGTACATGCATAAACTCGGACCAGTTTATACCTGGGCTGAAGTGTTCGAAGCACAGTTCATTTCAGCTGTGTGTGCAGCAGCTCTGAGCAAAGTGTTTGTTCTTGCTCCTGTGTTGCTGATGGAATTGTCACTGGAGTTAGGTTTGACTGGAGCTGGACATGCAGGGAAGGTTTTGTTCAGCCTGTGAAAGTGTTAATTAGCCCGAGAGCCTAAATGCAACAACTGGCTACATCATATGATCAAATTGTTTAATATTTAAAATTGATAAAATAATAATGAAATACTAATCTGCCATGTGTCTACAAGCCTTTCATGGTAGTTTCAACCTTTTGGACATAAAAAGCAGTTGGAGATGCTGCAAGTACAGGTTGTGGAGGAACTGTGGGGGAGAGGTGCCTGTGAGGTCTGAACAAACACAAGCCATTTTGGCAAATATTCCCCTTCTGAAATGAACTTTTAATTTTACAAATTGGAATGAGAAGCCTTGTTCAGATGCAGTCCTAGTCTGCACTAGGACAACACATTTTGGTGCAGAAATATTAGTATAGTTATACTGTCCTAATTTAACTTGCTGGCGTATAAATTTATTGTTAGTCTGATTAAAACTGGCAGATAAATTAGTATTATTCAGCTAAAACTTTTCTATCATGGATATATATGCCAGGAAGGCCAAATCTTCTAAAATGTTTTTAACAGGTGAAAGGGACAAAACATAGAAAATTATCAGCTTCTATGACCTCTGCCTACTTGCACTTTTTAGTATCTAGAAGCTAGAGCTGGTCTTGAGCTGGTATTATCCTTAAGGAGAAACTGTTGTTGCTCTTGCATGTCTCAGTGGATTTCCCTCTGAAATATTTTCTTACCTGTACTTCGTTTGAAAAATTATTTTTCTAGGTTTGTAGTAACCTCTCTTCAGCCCATGTATTTTAGTGTATTGTAGCTTTTCTCAGCATTCCACCTCTTTGCATCTGCTCCTGCTAGGTGCTTCATTCTGCAGTTCTGCTGCTCTTTTGCTGTGCATTTCTGTACCTCTTAGTCTACTTTCTGTTGTAACCTTTTTTTCTTCTTCCTCCCAAAGCCACACAATAGGTATGCCCAGAAGTACTTCAGGACAGATTTATTTATGAATTTGCCAGAAGAAGGTATTTATGGGTATTCTATTTGTTCTTTCATACAGCTGATGGCTGGTGCTGCTCTGGTTTAGAGCCACAGGAGTACATGAGTCCTTGAGTGAATAACTACCCATAACCCTGAATAGAACAACCCTCATGTACTTCATCTGCAAAAAATTCAGAAAACTGGAAACTGTGTAATAGCAACCAGCAGGATAGCTTAGCCAACTCAAGACTTTGGCACCAGAAGATTTCTGTAGCTGTCTTCAATGTATCCAAGTCTGTCTTCTATTTCATTCCCAAATGTATTTGCCTCATAAAAAAGGCAGAGATAACATTACATAAATATATATAGAAAATATCACCTAGCAAAATCAACAGAGGAGAAAAACAGTGTGTTGAAAAGAGAATTCTACCACAACCAAACAAGAGTCTAAAAATAAGATACAGTAGTAATAGCACTAGAATTTTTCTGTTTAATTTAGAGTCTTTCGTGGAGCAGTGCTGAGTAGAAGTTCAGGAGATAACAAAGTAGGAAGGAGACAATGTACATAGTTATGTTACAGTATGCTGCCCCTTTCTTCTCTATTTTAATAACAGGCATTTCTTTCTGATACCAGTTTTAATTATATTTAAAATTGCCCCTTCAAAAATGAAAATATGAAAGCTCAAACTCAAATAAGTTTCAAAGCATATAGTTCAGAAACAAGGACTAATTTCTACCACAACTGGTCAAATCAACATGAGGTATGTCTTAAAGTATTTACCTCCATTTCCTTTCTCTGCCACTTTTTCAGAGGAAAACAGGTTGTTTACACAGGGACTGATACTGCATGAGTACTTTCTTGCCTATTCCTGTAATCATTCAGTGCTCATCATAGGATTTCTATCTATAAAAGCAGCTTGGTGAGTTTTGTGATGATACTATTGTTAACATCAAAGAAAATCATTTGGCTAAGAAACACTGGCAACTTCTTTAAAAAAAAAACCAAACCAACAAAACAACCTTTAATAACTGGATTTTTACTATCATGATCCTAAAGGTAAAATGGAAAAAAAGAGAAAACCAGATTTCAGCTGGAGCTGCATGGCAGTGAACAGCTTTCAGTAATGATACAAAATGAGACATGGCTGTTCTCATGGATAATCTTGCTATGGATGTCTTTTTTACTTGTCTTCTTCAAGTGCTTGGGTAAATTCTACAAACAGGTGTTCAGCACCAAGCTCTTTACTCTAAATTTCTGGTTTGACATCCCTAGATGGCTCAAATAGTGACCTGTTTATGGACTTTTATTTTCTTTGTCCACCTATAACAATTACTCTACTACTAAACTTGCCTTTCAATTGGGCTTCACAGATATGATTTGAAAGGATAGAGCAGGGAGAAGAGAAGTGGCTTATTGAGTCTTTCTGCCCAGAGCAGCAGAGATGACTTGAGGTCAATGGAGTCATAAGTAAGAACAGATGTATCTTCTCAGCCTAGATGCAAAATTAACTGGGGAGAAATAAAGAAGAGGGAATTGTCTTGCTACATCAGTATCTCCTCACAGCTGAAGGAGGAGTACAGCTCTGTCAGGATGGTTGTCTGTGGTGCTGTGTGGGATGGAGACCTCTCTTCAGCATGGATTACTTATGCTTTCCTAGGTTGAGCCATGTTGTCTATCTCTTTCTAGCTTGTTTCTCCCATCACATAAACTTTTCTTTGTTTAAATGAAATAGCTCAGTCTGTGAAATGTTGCTTTTTGAGCCTTCTGTATTATGTAATCCAGTTTTACAGTTCCTGGCAGCATATAGAAAAATTCTATTTAAAAAAGTAGCTCTGGATATGAAAAAAATGTAGCAAAAATGATGTTTCATTTATGATAGCGTAACATATTGCTGTAAATTTCATGTGGATGATTGAGTGATACAAAACTCCCCAGTGTTTTAGTTGCTGGGAATTATGGAGGTGGGTAAGGGAAAGGGATTTAGATGCCATGTCTTCTTGAGAAGAGAGATAAAAAAATGTAGCAGAAGTGAACTAAGCCCAAGAGTCTGGGTCTGAAGAGGCTGTTTTGCCAAAGTGGAGACCTGAATAAAAGTGAAACAGCTGCATCTGCAAATGGGAGGCTGTTGAGTAGATCATGGAGGCAAAACCAAACCCAAATCACCATAACTTAGTTGGCGGCCTAAAGCCTCAAATTGTTGTTCAGCGACTTCTATACAGTTAGTTTTAGTCTGTTTGATTTCTGAGGAATTTAGGGGACAGCAGGTGACTGTCTGAGTTTATAGGTAAGGAAAAAAGTGACAGCTGTTTCAACATCCTCTCCTGACTGTGCCCATTGCCATTGAAAAAATGCTTGAGACTATTAAACCTGGATCTATTGATTTTACATTACCTTTAGTATATTGCAAACCATCCTTGCCATGTCTACCACTTAAACATGCAATTGCCATTTGCTATATATTAAGACGAATGTGTTCTATATGGAGAAACAACCCACAGAGCTACTGGAGTGTTCAATCTAGACAGATCTATGACACTCAAGGTGTTTGAGGACATAGTATTGCAAAAAAAAAAAATCTCAAAAGGAAAGGTAAAATCTTCAATAGTTTAAACATATATTGAGTATTTAAAAAAACAAAGTAAGCTTCCCCTTACTTTACTTTTGAAAACAAATACTACCAGGAAAAATTGCAGATATGTATTAGCCAAAAAAAGTTGTTTTTTTTTCCCCTCTTACGTCTCATGATGAAGCATGAATAAAAACAATACTTAGAGCCAAGGCAAGTTCTGCTTTAACATTTCTACTTCTCTTTTACTCTGTTCTGTTTTCTAAAAAAAAAAATTCTTTCAATGTAAAAATAGTTTGAATTCAAGGGATACAGTATTTTAGGATTCTGCAAACTGGACTATAACCTGTGACTTTTTTTCTTTAGCTCTAATTTGCAGAGTAACTGTCTTTCTCCACACTGAGGATTAAATGCTCCCTTATGAATGTTCCTTAGCTCTTAGACAGCCCTTGCAGCCTCTGATACCCCTAAGGAGCACATGCTGAAAGAGGAAAACCTCTTTGTGTTAACTACATGACCTTTCTAAACACAGCCCGCTAAAAAAAAAATTAATTGGGCACTTTTATCAACCTGGGATGGTCATCGGAAGGATTCAGTCTTTATGATCTCTCCAATATAAAATTCCATAGATAACTATGCAGTTTAAAAACTTAATGTTTTATCAGTGGTATATAACTTCTGGAGCTTACTGGATTTGTGTCACTTGCAATTCTTATTGTGTTGGCTGTCTTCTTAATTTTTCAATACCTTTCACGAGGTCAAGAGTACAGGTGTGTATGAATTAGTGACAACCAGACCTAGTTTCAAGATGCAGAGTTTGATCCATGTTAATCGTACTTATTAAATTTGGGAAGATTCAGACTCTTGAAGAAGGATTTATAAACTAGTCTGAAATTGTGATATTCTCTACTAGTGGATGTTATGTTGATCCTCCCTAATAGCTCTACCATATATGAAAATATTAGTTTTGAGACCTTGCACAAAGGCATTTGCCTGCAATTTTGTCTGTGAGGGGCTGGTCCACACTGAGATTTGCAGTTGTTGTGTCATGTTATGACTAAATCTGAGTGAAGACACCTTTTTTTGTTTCTAACAATGACATTTCTTTCTCTTTGGCACTCAATGTGGAGTCTCTTCACTTTTCATGGTACACAGAAACTCTAGAAAATTTGAGCAATATGATACAGAAGGGAAAAAATTGCTTCATTTTTTGATGATTTTAGCTCCTATTTTATTGATTCCTGACTCATCAGGGAGCAGATAATAATTTGGTGTCAGATGGGATGGTTGCCTACATGAGCAATGTGATTTATGACTATCACAATGGACAGTAATGCAACTGAAAAAACTTATTCCTTGTTTCCTGGATCCTGGATATTGACTAGCACATGCTGTTTTAAGTCATGTCCACTTGTACACACCTATTATTTTCGATGGCTACAACACTAGCCATGAAGAGCTTGTCTCATAAGACATCAGGATTCTGACTTGGTGGAAACCAGCTAATCTCTCTTACAATATTACTGTCAACAGCTAAGTTATGAAACGAAGTTGACCTAACTTGATATGCATTTCTCTAGTCTTAGTGTACTTCTCTATTAAAAAGAATTTAACCCAGGTTTACTTAACCTTTTTTTCTTGTCCTTTTCTCTCCTTTTCTTCCATGACTGTAGAGGAAATAGTTTCATTTCTTTGGGTTGGCTTGTGTTTGAATGAGGTGGGAGGGGAGGGAAACCTTACTACATGAAAGTCAAATCAGTAAGAAAAGCTTATCTTTTACTGCCAGAGAGTTAAGCTGAGCTTTTCACTTGGCTTGTGCAGTATTGAATTCTATAGCGGAAATCTTAGGAAAATTATCTTTTGTACTCCAGAGATTCTTGTTTGACTAACTTCTAAGACTTCAATGCAAGTCAACTGTTTGAAAACTGTTATGGTCCTGGAGGGAAAGAGCCAAGACCAATCTCAGAGGCAGATCATTGGTTTTATTTGTGCATCCAGCATAGATCATGCTTATAGCTCTCTAAAAATTACTACTCAGCTAGGGAGGACTCAAACTCTTTAAAAGGTGTAAACACGATCTTAAACACAATATTTTGGAAACTGTGACAACTCAGAGCTTTAGTGGCAGGGAGAGATAATGTTCCTATCTGTGATGACTCAGGCAGCACTATCTGTAAATGGTACTCCCCTGGGCTTCAGTGCCAAAAGCCACTTTGGTAACAGAGACAGGGATCAGTCTTCGAAGTGAGGCCTAAATGAAGCAAACAGATGCAGCTGGTGACAATGTGATGACGAATTAAAAAACCCAAACTTGTGTTTGCTTCTTGCATGGTTATTTATACACAAAAATGCCTTAAGAAGAAGAAATAGCTAAGTTAGAAAACATGAGTACTGATTTCAGTTTGGCGAGCTGCTGTTGTGTATCTTATAGGTTATTAACTGGAATGTATTTGTCCATATTCTTCAGTTCACTCTGCTAAAAAGAGACTTCAGTTTGTTTCCAGTGATGGTAGCATGGGTGAAAGACTGCTCCTTCTCATTTTTGATTTCCTCTCCTCTTTGTCTGCTAAACTGAAAATGGGTTGGTAATCACTGCTGGTGTGTGTTCTGGAGCAAAAGTGTATGGCTGCTCAGGGAAGGATAAAAAATACGTGCTGAGCTGCTGTTAGGTTGATGTATCTGTGTTTCCTTCCTCTGGAAACACTGAAGATGTCTGACTCCAACAGGGAATGATGAAGACAAAAAGGTCAGTTTCAGCTCATTCTCCTGTTATGAAAAAAAAAAGGGAGGGGTGAAGAATGAACTAAGATTTCTTCATGTGAACATTAGTCCAATCGAAAAAAATTACATTGTTATATTCATAGGGAACTACCAATCTAGAAGTACTGTAAACAAATTTTGTTCTAGTTCTAAATCCTGTGTTACGTTAAAGGTTCTTTAACAAATATTACATTCTTGCATGACTTTTTTTTTCTGGAAATATGGTTATGTTTTAAGCTCTAGATTTCAAATGGAATTCTACCCATAAGTCCTGTGAACATTTTTACAATTCAGTGATACAAGTACACTTTATTTTCAAAATTGTTGGGTTTCACCCTATTTCATAAGTCAGGGTGGGGGAGGCAAAGAAGCCCACATAGCTGTCCTTACATCAGTGTGCATCATTGCTTCATCTCTGATACAAAAAGAGGAAGCAGAGAAACTGATTTATATATGTTCTAGAACTATATTTTTCACTCTGAAAGATAAAGGTTAATTTCCAAAGGCACAATTTTAGAACATGTTTTTCCTTTCAAATTTTCATGGTTTTTTTTCGCCTTCAGAATATGTAAGCCCCATTTCCTCTTATTAATCCAGAGAACTGTTGCTATGAGGTTGGAAACATTTTTTGTCAGTTGATATTGTTCATGCATATGAAAGAATGACCTTAGTTATTATTTGTGATTCAATCTGCTCTTTCAAAAAAGGTCCTAGCAATTACCAGGTCAGTAAGTTCATCTTTCCAGTTGCCTTCAAGTGTTGTACTTTTAAATGCTTGTTTGAAGACAAAAACTGTATTCCCTTACTGTGTGAACAGTCTCATACTGTGAGATTTACAAGCAAGCAGCTTAATACCTTCCCCAGTGTTGTTTTCAAGGTATTTCACTTACTTTATTTTTCTTCTTTAGTAAATAAGGCTGCAAGTTGCAAATCTGAGAGCTTGAAATTAGACTTTCAGGTCTTACTGAGGCTTTTAAATAGCAGTGTCCAGCTTCTCAGAAGTAAATCTGGGTTGATTTTGGAAGCCTACAGAGTGTATTAGAAGAACAAGCTAGCTTTGGCATTTTTTAACCTCAATTTTAGGATTTGTAATGAAGTATTTTCTTCTGATAATGGTCTTTCTCACACGGCAGCAAACTCTAAACTAATCTGCTTACATATAAAGAATTGGAGTCTTAACCTTCTTCTATGACCACTGAGTAGAGCTGTCAGATCCTAAACTCCCTTAATTTATTTTACATCTTATTCTATGCTTGAGTGTCAAAACCAGGTAAACGCCTCTGAGTGCGTGAAATGAATTTTTCATTCTCTTTAAATTAATATTGAAGTTTGAATGATTCAAATATGAAATATATAAAAAAATGGCTTTCACCTTGTAAACCCACTGTTTCACCTCTCTCTCCAAGATCACATTATTTAGAAATCCATGACAGATTTTTCTGTGCTACCCTCCTTTTGCACTGCTGTGCAGTCCCCAGAGACATCCAGCAGAAAGTGGCTGAGTAGTGGCAGATCCAAAATGCCAGCTTACATGATGCTCTGGCAGCCATGGGGCTGGGATGTGTTTGCAGAGGCAACAGAAAGCATCCCATGTTTCACTTCACTCGTTTAGAAAAAGGCTTAAGTTGGAAAACTGTAAGACTACTCAAAAATACCTGGTTTGGATCAAATGATTGGAGCCAGCCCTGTATATCTATAACTACCCAAGCTCAGTGGTTCTGTATCATTTCTCCCTGCCAGTGCTCCCTCTGATGGTAAATTTATAGTTATGTTTCTCTGTGCTGTCAGTGGATCAAAATAATCTTCCTTCATAAACAAAGAGAACATTGTTTCTTTAAGGAAGATTTAAAAAAAATAGTGTGGAGAAATCATTGTAGCCACTGCACTTAGATAATTGCAAACAGGTGTCCTTAATAATGGGTTACAGCCTCACTTAGGTTAAACCCCACTTTGCTATGCCAAAGTAAGATTGGCTCACTGCACCAGGGAGAAGATACTTGCCAAGCTACTTGAGCTCCAAAGCCTAAGTCATAAAATGTTTACCCTGTATAATTTATCAATGCTGTTATTTTATGGCCAAAGAGGAATAGGTGAATAAAAGTAATTGAACCTTCATAGACTGCTTTTGGATGAGTCCAGTGCGTATTAGAAATATCTAGATAACATCTTGTGTTACAAAGAGATTTAGTTTACTTATCTGCATGCTTATCCTGTTTCTCATAGTAAGAAGGCTTATGCCACCACTGCCTCTGTGTCCTCCTGTTGCAACCAGTGAGAAATAGTGCTGCTCAGATAAACTGCTTTTGTGTCTGCTGGGTGGCTTTGTTGGATTCACTTCTGCTGGGTTTGCAATGGGTCACTGGGTATAGGAGAAATGAGCCAAACAATCCTTCAAATCCTATAAGGCACCAAAGTTGGTCAGAAATAAGTAATTTGAAACCAGACTGGAGTAGTTCCACCATTCATGGGACTGCTTACTGTGGTTTAGGAAATGGAGAATCAAAGCAGTTAGGCTACCCGGTCAGACTTGAACAATGTTTTGGTCTCAGAGCTGAGGGGAACCTGAGTTTTCTGCCACTGTTCTTTCCTCTTTAATCTGGTTGGCATTGTCCTGGACACCTCAAAATTAAGCTCCGTTGGAAAAAACAAAACTGATGGGTTTAAAAGTACCTTTACTATAGATTGATATTCATGGAGGAAAAATTTGGAATTGTTTACTTGAATGAGTCAATAAGCTTAAGGGAAGATGTGTTTAAGTTGGTATCTTCTACTTGAAATTCTGATGGATTTTTAACAGTTACCCTCACCAAAATTAGGGAAGAAGTCTTAGGGGAAGGGGAAGTCCTTGCACAGAGAGAGAATTGCTCAAGAGACAGGAGATAGATGAGGGGGTGAGTGCTTGGTTACTGCAGTAGATGGGACTTGCTGTTGGTGTTCCAAGGGTTCTGCACTGTTTATAAGAGTGTATATAAAAAGCACTTGAAAAGGAAGGAGAGCAGTGAGGTGACTAAGTTTGCTGTTGATATACAATTATTCAAGGTAGTGAGGATGAAGGCAGACTGTGAAGAATTATACAAGGATCTGAAGAGACTGTGTGACTGGGCAATAAAATAGTAGATGAAATTCAGTGTAGATGAATGTGAAGTGATGCATGTGGGGAAAAACAATCCTAGCTTCACATATAAAATGATTGGCTCCAAGCTGTCTGTTGCCACTCAGGAGTGAGACCTTGGGTTATGATGGATAGTTCCATGAAAACATCAGCTCATGCTCAACAGCAGGCTAAAAAGCAAATCAAATTTTAGGAATTATGAGGAAAGGATCAGAGAACAAAACAGATAATGTCATTATGCAGCCATATAAATCTATGGTTCATCTGTACCTTGGGTGCTGCAAGTAGCTCTGACTTGCTAATCGCAATGAGGATGCATTAAGATGGGGAAGATTCAGAAGCGTGAAAGAAGGATGTATGCAGAGGGTGGAGTAGGCTGGGTCTCTCTTGTCTAGGGAAAAGTCAGCCAAGGGTGATAATGATATAGAGATTGACAAAACTGAATGGGTGGAGAGGGACGGGTCTTTTACTGTCTCTTTCAGCACAAGAGTTAAGGGCCACTGAATGAAGCTTACAGAAACTGATTCAGAACAGGGAGAGGCATCTTTTCCAAAAGGGAATAATGCACCTTGTCAAAGGTTGTGGAGGGTCTGGGGGAGAATGTGCAAATAATTGGATGAAATGCCAGGTCAAGGACTGCTAGATGCAGAAACCATAACAAACTTGAGAAATCTCCTAAAAAAGTGCTGGAGACTAGAAGAGCTTTATGTTAGAAATACCGTGTATATATTTGTCCTGTACTTTCAATTGTGATTATTTTTGCTCTCTGTTTCAGACTGATAAATGGATTTGAAGAGATTAGGGTCTGTAGACTGAGTATTTGAGCCCTGTCAGAAATCTGTGAATGGTATGCACGCAGACAATTCATACACCAATTGCATGCTACTAGGACTTAGATTTCTCCTTGTCCAACACTGAGCATGAAGATTATTATAGAGAAAGAAGTCTGATAATACAGCAAACCACTTGTTTCAGTCTTACATCATGTTAATTCACCAAAAAGTGTTCGTAGTGCAAATTCAAATGTGATTGATGCTGGAATCTCCAAGCATATGTTCATAATAGGAAATTAATAGCTTTTGAATTTGAGTAGTATTCAAAGAAATCAAAAACCTTTTGAAGTTATTCATGAAAGTATTCACAGGTGAGAATCAAAGATTTTGGTCAGAGCCTCCTCCAAAAATAAAAAGGTATAAAGTTTGGAAAAAAACTAGTAAGTACATCCTCTTTCCTACAATTAAACTTTTTCTAAAGCCACCTCTCTATATTTGCTGCATGTAAGCATGCATTTCACTACATAATTATTCAGTTAGAGAGATGAAGTATGGCTCAACCAGTTTCAGCAAATACTGGATGTAAATACTATGTAAGGATTATGAAGCAAGTACCCATTTTCTTACTTGTCTGCCAAGGAGTGTGCTGATTTACTGAAGCAGTGCTGCTTGGGATTGAAGAGAAATCTAACTTGGGGATGAGAGCTACAAAGTAGTATAATGCGTATAGCAAATGTGACAATGCAAATTGTAGGATGATAGAGAGGGAACAAAGACAATGTTCTAGGTGTGTAAAGCCTGTGAAACAGCAACTGAGTAAAGAGGCTTTTTCTTGAATTCTCCTACTAGTTTTTTGAATATTATAGCTTTCGTGTCTTCCATTCTCCCAATTGGAATGTTTCTGCTGAATAAAATAGAGATAAATACTTAATTCAGTATTTCTCTTGAGGTGGCTGATGTAAAAATTATGAAAGATATGGGGAGTGGGTTTTAGATGTGCATGGGTAGAGGAAAGGGCTGAGCCTCAGTCAAAAATGGTCGTTGATTTTTAAAAGCCTTTACAAATAAACTGCTAGTTGCTACTGTAGTAGGTCCCATCTCTTCTAACAGAGCATAAGTTGACATTTGAAGGAAAATGTAAATGTCAACCAATGCAGTGAAGTAGTCTTGAGAACTTCAGTTGATTTAAAAGTCCTGAGTCTGATTCTGATGGAAAGATAGGGAAGGATCTCAGTTCTGCCTTCTCTCCAGAGACCCCTTCCTCTACTTTGCTCTCACAGTGAAGGATTTTTTCCACTTGTTAAATTGGAGTTTTGCTTGTTAAAATCTGTGATCACTGCCTCAAAAGGACATATAATTGCATGACAAATGTGATTACAAGAAGGAGTAGACAGTCCTGCTTAGCGTGGTAAACAAGTTTCTTCTATGGTTTTAGTGATGGAAAAACTTAAACCTGCAATGGAATTCCTTGCCTAAACTTGGTAATTATGTGTCTGCGTGTGTTGTTTACCCGTGATATGTACCCTTTGCAAACTGGTTGGTAACATAATAGGTAGTCTGTTCCACCTAGCTGGTTATGTGCTCTCTGGAAAATCCTGACCACCCTTGTAATGTTCCTCTTGATCTGAACTATTGCTGCAGATGGTGGTTGACTCAGTGATGGTCTGACTTGCAACTTTCATGTGTCTGCCACAAAGAACCGAAGACAAAATGGTATTTTATGAATGACTTAAATGTTCCAATCATCTTGTAGGCTAACCAAGCAAAAACTATGTTACTTCCAAACTTTGCTGTTACCCATACCTGTCTCTTGTTGTTGTCGATCTATCTCCTGGTTAGAAAACAAACAAACAAATATCCAAAACAACAACAGAACCCCTCCCCTAAAAACTAAACAGCTTTTAAAAGGCCAGGGGAACAAAAGTTTTTACTTTGTTTATGAGTATACTAAGTTTTTCTGTTCTTTTATACCTATTGCTTTATCAACACCTTATGTTGGTAAGGAACCTAGCAAACCAGTGGGAGAGAGCTAGAAAACGAGACATTTCATTCATATATTATCAGAAATTTCCTTTACTACAAGGAAATATTCTTATAATTTCTTTTAAAAAGGTAGAAGAATCAAATGTAAAATACCCTGTTATATGTATTTCAGGGGAAATAGATGAAGTATTTTCAGCTTAGCGTCCTTTTGTCATGTTATTTCCACAAGTCTGCATTATGCAACCAGAAGTATTATGACCTATTTAAATATTTTTCTGGAGTATTTCCCTATACATATAGTTTAATAATATCTTACAATACATCAAGAATGTGCAATTATTTTTAAAATACACTGTTAGAACAATGCGATGTTGCAACACTAGCTAGTGAGTTTGAGCAACAGATCATGGTTTCTTTTGCTAATTGATGAACATTAGCTCTCCACTGACCAATACAATTTTCATGTTAGAGTGCCTATAGAAGCCTTGTTAAAATACACTTGTTGCAGCAGTCCCTGACAGCATATGCATAATTTCTGTCCTTATTTTTATTTTTTTTTTAATCCTCCACAATAACAATTTGAAAACAGTAGCAGATAATAGTATAAAACCAGAACAAGTTCCATTCATACCAAATAGTGGTACTGTTTAGTGCGTGCTTATAAAGGAAAGCTTTGTGTAAAGTACTTTGTTTCTTCTCAGTTAAAGGAAAACTTGACTATGACATCAACCAGAAAAGCTGGTTTGTGCAGGTGTGGCTGCAGCAGCCACACAGCTCTGCTGATCTTTAGGCAACTGTTGACTTCTTCAAAAAAAGCCTGCCAAAAGTTTTCCTATGACTTTTGCTGTTCCCTACTACCCATTTTGTTTTGAATACAGACTTATAACATTTGGGAGGGAAACACCAGCTACTTTGTTTGTAGGAATCAATTTGTATATTTTTCTAGTTCTACATCTATTTTATCAGCACTGACTTTGTACACTGCCAACATAAACTCCTTGGCATGATCCTATGTTTTGATTGTTTGCATTGGATGTGGTGAATGGGATAATGTGTTCATGGGATCATGTGGGTCTAAGTTTGATGAGCTGATCAGCCACATGAGTATGACTACAGTACATCCTTTTCAGAAAGGTGCTTTCAGTAGGCTGCTGGAAGTATTGCACAATTCTAGTATCTTATAGCAAGCAGTAAACTTCCTGATTTTGCCTTCCAGCCTAATATGCAACACAGTCTGAATCTTTTCTGCAAGCCTGAACACCTTTTATCAAAGATGGTTAAATAAATTCACAGTGCTTGCTACTAGGGAAGCTCTGTGAACGATTTCAGTTAATGTTTCTGTTGGGTTCTTGGTGATGTCATTAGTTTGGTCCTGTTGATTGGCCAAAGAAACAGAATCCTTTTTACTTCTTACACAGATTAACCTCAAGTACTTAGTGTGCTTTGTGAAGCTGAATTTGAATGCTTCACATCTTTGTTCCATGTTTTGTATTTTTCTTTTCAGAATAGACAATAAGAAATAGTAGTGCTACAAGAGAAATGTGCAAAACAAAATGTAGAGTATCTGTAGGAGAAAAGGTTGGCAGCTGTAGGAGGGGTCTGTTGCTCACTTGAACGCTTCCCAGCAAAGACATCTGGTATGTGTTGAACTGCTGCAAGTAGCTGATGGAGGGTTTTAACTGTAAGGCACCTAAGGGTGAAAAGGTTTGCAAAGAGGTGTCTAAGCCTGCACCTGATTTCAGGACAGCAGTGTACTGCATCTTCAGAGCTATTCAGCTGTGCTGGTGCTGCTCCGGATCAACGTTAGCACTTCTGTGTGCTTCTGCATTATTTTATGTGAATATGCCTGTCCATTGGTCTTTGTGCTCCTAAACTGACAGATTTTTCAGACCCTCAGATGTAACTTGACATTAGGAAGGAATTATCACCAAGACACTGAACAACTGAGGTGGCTTTTGTGCTACTAAAAACAATGAAGATAAATTATCAGAAGGGTCCTTTTCTTTGCTACCTTCCCACTCTCCAGTACATGACGTATATACCCCTTGATGAAGTATTTCTAGAACATGGAGGATGTCCTCAGTCAGCCTTTAATATTTCTGAGCTTTAATTGATTAAGCTTATACCAATCCTTGCAGAAAGACACCTCCAAATGAAATATAATTTTAGATATCACTGTACAGATCTGACACTTTGTTCTGCATATTTGCTGGGTTGCATCATCTTGTTGCAGATTATGTGATAAAAGTCAGTGTTCAAATTCTAGGTACTCTTAACCACTCCTTGTGTTCTTTAGACAATTCTACTGAGTGATACAAGCTAATTAACCACTGTGGAGGGCTTTAGTTGGGCCACTTATGTGCTCACAAAACTCAATGCTTCTACTCCAGCCAGTGTCTTGGGAAAAATGAGAAACAAACAAAAAAATGTTTTCCCAGTGCTATTGTAGTTCCCTCTAGGAATAAAATTCAACTTATGGCTCTAACCCTAGAGGAAGTAGAGAGGAAACCTGAATGATCCACCTGAAAATGAAATAATAAAGTATGACCTCTCTTTACTTTTCTCTCCCAGCAGTCCTTTAGATGTGGAACAAGTAACATGACAAAAAATTCTTGTATGAACAAAATGCTTCAGTAACTGAAAGTAAGGTTGGGAAGGGTGTTACTGGTATAGCTTCAGTGTTTAAAAAACTTAGAGATGCACTGGTTTTTTGATTCTAGGAATTTGAAAATTTATTACTTTCCCAGTTTGGTTCTGGTTTACTTTCTTCATGCGTGGGGTGATGAATAAGGTAAAAGAATCTTACTTAGAAAATAGATTCATGAAACTGCCAATATTTTATGAAGTATGAACCCAAATTTTAGTCTGATCTGTCACTTGAGTATTGCTGAATATTGGTATAGAAGACACCTGAGGACTTACTGATGCTGACCCATTAGGAGATATACTGAGAGGCCTGTGTGTGTGTGGAGAGTGCCTCTTTGATTAATAGTCCTGCTGTGAGTGTGACATATCTGTGCTGCTGTGTAACTTTTTCTGGATGTTAGACACTTAGGTTTAATGATATTTGCCACTTCAATAGGAGGAAAAAGATGGAGATGATGTTAAACTGCTTTTCTCAGTGTGTGCACTGTAGAAAGGGAAATGAAACATTAATTCACTGGGCTTTTTTTTTTTTTTGTCTTTTGTATGTGGTTGTGAAACGAGGGCTCTAGCTTTAGCCCATTAGTCTGCATGTGAGCAGATCTGCTGATCCAGCCACGCCCCATTTGGAAGGGGGCTGTCTCCATTCTGTGCAGGGGTAAATCCTGTGTATACAGTCTCAGGAAAGTCCTTGACAGTCATGGCACCTTCTTGTATCAGAAAATCTTCTCATAACTTTAGAACAGTCCCCAAAAACCTGAAATCCATACAAACTCAGAACTCAAAATCAGACACCTGAGTTTAAGGGCTTCTTGTGCTCTTCATCTGAAACATATTGCTATCCATTATTGCCTCCGCAGCCCGAGGCCCCGGAAAGGATCGTTTTGAAAATGATACCTTTAAAACGAAAAAAAGATACTGTTTTCACATTACTCCGAACAACGATCCGGTCCTGGAGGACGATGGAAAGAGCTCAGGGGCTTGACTGCCACCTACCGCCCACTGCTCCGCGCTCCCGCCGCTGCCGGCACCGGCGGCTGGAGGGGGAACGCTTCTGGCAAGTCTGGAGGCGGAGGGGGGTGAAAGACATTTTTTTGAACTAAGAGAAGGCTACAACCGAATTTACAAATTAAGTGTTGCTAGTGGTTTACAGTCTATAAATTTCCAATGTTAGAGATGCTGAAGAATTTGAGGTACATTTAGCACGCAGAGCTGATAAAAAGTTGAAGAACTTCCACATTTGAATTTCAAAACCTACAAAGTTAAACAAAGGAAAAAACCTAATTTAGAAGGCTCCTGGACTTTAAATGGAAATCCAGGTTTTCATAGTTTTTTAGAATCTAGCAGTTTTCTAGCAGGGGCTATCAGTTAACTCTTAGTCAAGCATTAATTCCAGGTGAAGGGGAAAATGGAGAAGCTGGCTCCCAAACACCTTCTGTTTTCTGCCTTATGAAAGGCCCCATTTCACATCATGGAGAACTGCCTGCCCTAGCACTGACTACCATGGGGACCTGGCACTACTCACCATCGGAGTTCTGTGCATTATTGAATCCTGGGAATCACATAGCTCAGTTCAAATCCTTTTCATGGCAGCACTTATGAGAGAAAACACAAAAACCAAAATGGAAAGCCATAAAACCCAAAAGAACATCCCCATCTATAATCTACAAACTTATCCCATTACCTTAGGGGCCATCCAGAGCTCTTGCTGTCTCTTGGTACTCAACAGTAATTATAACAGATACTGCTCCAAAAATACTGGGAGCATGCACATCATGAGATAAATCATAAACACGGGGAGCAAACTGTATTGCTGTATTAGTCTTTCCTAATGAGATTCAAGTAAAGGTGAAATAAAATTTCTTCACAAAAAATATAAGTCTGGTCACCATAAACAATGTACAGAGGAGATTTTGTGTAATTATCTCGTTGATAGTAAGCACAGTTTGTTACCTTCAGGGTTTCATTACGTTTCTTTTCACACTTAAAGTGCCAGTATTGGAAGACAGATTCAGTTCCTATGAAAGCCTTTCAGTCTGTCCATAAATAAAACAACCCTTCTCCCTATGTTTATGATGCTGGGGAAAAGCAAAGGGATGCTAAGCTACTGCTCACAGAGTTCAACCAGAGCCCTATAGGCTATTCCAGGAGAAAAGAAAAACCTGTTTAATGCTTCCCAAAGAGTTAACTGTTAGGGCCTCCTCCATGAAGACAAACCAGCAACACCTTTGTAGGGCTATTATCACCCAACCGAGCAATAGAGAAAGAGGTCTTATGATTTAGGTGACCAGTGAAATTACATAAATAACTAATAACAAACAGCTCTGTGGAGTGAGCCCTTTATACATTATTCTGAGCTTACAATTCATTTAAGTAGATTTCTTGGGGAATGTCAAAGATCCAACACCCTTCTAATAATTGTGATCCACATGTGGGCTTCTGAGGAACCTAAAAATGCTGATAATGTATCCATTGAAATTAGCTCAATGAGTAGAGATCAGCCAGCTCTACCTGTAACTTTGGGAAAGTTATATTTTGTTTGTTTGTCTGTTATTTTAGAGATTAAGAGAAAATGCTTTTTGATCTGGTAACATCAAATTGCCCATTACAAAACAAACAAAACTTCATCTGAGAGAGTGAGTGGGAAAACTTGATGGCCTTTAAAATTTCATGTGTATAAATGTTTACAAAAGCTTAGCTACCCTACTAAATTTTAAAGATCATAGTGTGAGACACCTATGAAACAAAAATAGTTTATCCTTCCAGTTGAGTTTTTAAGAAAGAAATATGCAATTATGAGAGCTCCAGAGTGTACACAATGCAACCATCAACTACTTAAAGGTGTTTTCTAACTTATAAAATTGAAACATAAGTGAATACAATTCTTCTGATTAAATATTATATAAATAAATTTATTGAATAAATTTTGGCAATAATAAGTGGTTGATTGTTTTATTGTACCTAAGACTCTGCAAGACACTTCACAGCCCAGATAAATGAAAGCATGGCTGAAGCTTGTCACTAAATTTCACATAGGGTAAAACGAGAACACAGAACTGCGAGATTGCTGAGTTAAAGGATTAGAAAAGGTTGTATTAATAAGTTCACATGATTATTCAGCAAAGTCAGTCCACAGAATGATTGGATTGCTATTTTTGGGCACAAATAAAAATGTTGTGGCTGAGTCCTTCTCTGATACTGGCAGAGGGATGGGTTTGAGAGTCCATTTGGGATGGGAATGCATGCGTGGATGCAGCATATCTCTCAACAAGAGCTTTGTCTGCAAGAAGGCTTTGAAGGATTGGGTCTTTCTCTATTGCGTGAGCTGCCATCGTTGTAAAAAGTTATCGGATCGAATTCAGAGCTGGCTGTATTACTCAGGAGTGAATTACACATTTCATCCCCAACCAGTGCCAATGAATCCTTTGAATTTGAATTGCCAAGAGGTAGTATAATGGCAAAACTGACATATACTTGATAGCTGTAACCTTATTTACATTGACTCTGACAGAACTCATCACATTATAAAGCAGCATTAATAACATGTTAATTGAACTACTAAATACCATCAGCCATTAAAATTACCAGTTGCTGCTATAATCCACAATATTTACAATATTTACTGAAAGCTAGAGAAGAAATGGTTTTGCTTAAAATACTGGTAAAAAAGCTGAAAGAACAAAATTAAGTTGACCTTTTGATAGATGTCTGTTTATTGATTTAAATTCACCATTTTGTGAACAATGTCAAAGAGGTCTGTTAGAATAGAAGCATGTATAATAACGTGAGCTAAACAATTTTTGTTTCTTTGTGTGTCATTATGGAGAGATTGAAGCAAGCTTCACCTAAGTGTAGCGATGCAAAAAAAATAATAATACCCAGTCTGGATGTGAAAAAGCAGAGGAAAACAAGAGCTTCATATTAAAGTGCCTTCTAGGTAGCTGACATGACGCATCTAGTCAGACGTAAATAATGACAGACGGAAACTATCATGAGGTCTGTGAAGCATCAACATGCTGCCATCATTTTCTTTCTAACCTTGCTTTGCTAGCAGCTCTCAGACTTACAGGCTGAGAGATCATTTAAAAAGCAAATCCTAATGATGCTGCCCACTGTAACAACAGCCAGTGAGACTGGCATCAATTTAGCTCAGTTTGGGAACTCGGACTAGCAGCCATTGCTGGCTCCTGATACCCCAAACAGGAACTATCCCTCCCTTCCTCCCTGGCTCCCTGCAGCTTCATGTGCATCTCCCTGAAAATGATCCACCTGTATGGGCAAAGGGGAGAGTAACCGTTCCTCCTTCACCTGCCTCTTGGAAAATAAGCCCTTCAGTTATTTGCTTTATTGGATTAGGCTTATTTGGGTGTAGGATGACTGAAATGTTTTTCATTGTATAAATTTTATTTGTAGTACACGTGCACAGGAAAAGAGAGGAAGTAATGTACTAGCATCCCTGTAGCTTCAGCCAAGCAGTGCTGTGGTTCAGATAAATACATTTGTACATGGCTGTCATAATCAACCTGGAATGGTAGAGCAATTTTGCAAATGCAATTTTAAGGGGGGAAAAAAAAGTAGAACAAAAACCCTCACAACAGCCTTGTCCAGCTCAGTAGACTCTCTTCATCAAAATGATCTACAATGAAAGAGTTGCACGTTTTATTTAAGCCAGTGACTGCATTGCAAACCACTGGGAAACAAAGCTGATGTGTGATAACGTAATGGCATTATCACTTTGCAAATCAGCATGTGGCTTTGCTTGGGTGCTAGCAGGGCACGAGAGCTCAGAGACAGATGACAACATGAAAAAAACAAGTAGATCAGACTGCTTGTTTTTGATTGTAAACATTATTTTCATATACGACAATGAATTTTATCCTGTTTGGTAAACCTGACCTCAGGCTGTATAACTGTATTTCCATTGTTTGTATGTAAATTAAAACATGACAAAAAAAAAATCCTTCCCAACCCTCCCCATCAGAGGGCTATTTACGCTTCACAGATCTTTCCAGTACTTTAAGCACAACTAAGCAGCTACCTCAGGTAAAGGAGATGCTCTTTTTCCAAGGAAGCATTTTAAAATGTTTCCTCACACACACTTCTGAATGTTCTAAATACTAATGCAGAATTTGTGACTCTCGAAGTAAATAGATGGCACTTAATTATGCTGGTGATGTCAGGTATTGTATAGGTTGATTTCCCAAGGCATAAGTGAAAAATGTACTATTTGGTCTTAAATTTAGACTTAATAAATAGCTAATTTAGGATCTTGCTCTATATGCAAGGATATAATCACAAGGCATTCATTTTTAAAAGGTTTCATTTATTCTTGTGAGCTTAATTATTGCAAGGAAACTGTGAGCAATTTGTTTTTTTTTTACCAGTGTCTGATTTCTGAGAATGGTTATTAAATATTAAATGGATGCATAATTCAGGCAATTAAGAAAGTAATCACACAAAGTAATGTAATGGAAGTTAATTATTACTGCATAAGCAAATAGTTCATTAATGCTAGTAGTTGCTATGGCTGCATTCTTAATACATGCAGAACTGAAGCATGAATCCTCTGTGTATTCAGAGGTACCAGAAGTATGGTACTGCAGAAAGAGTGCTCCTAATGAAAGGCCCAGGCAAGTAAGGTCATATTGACCCCTGACTTGTCTGAATGCTGTAGGATCATCATTACTTAAGAGAGTTTTATCAAAACCATGGCTACTTTAGATGCTTATAATACCTTCTGCTTGTAATATAGGCCATGGCTTAAATCAAGGAAGAACTTGGGGAATTTAGCTGTTTTAAAATGAATTAGTAAATCACCAATCCTGTTTCTCTTGTTAAAATTCTACCCAGTGGTGCTCCTGTTATTAAAAGGCTATAAAATCATTATATGTAACTTAAAAGGATTGTACAATTTTTCAGTATAAAAGCATAATAACTGACAACCACCCTTGTTAGATTTTGTTCTTCAACAACGAGAGCAAAATCTGACATTCCTCTGCTAAAATTATTTCCCTAAAGCATAGCTCTTCATCAAGACTATTTTAAGCCAAGAGCCACTCACACAGCTATATTCCACCTAGTAGGCTGTGATGCAGTAATATTAACCTCAGCACTACATGGTTCAGCCAGGTATGGGAGGATCTGTGTCTGAGGGATGAACAGTGCAAAATGGTAACAAGATTCTCATTGGAATCTCGAAAGATGTGAAGATAGGACAGTTGGTTCCTTCATTTGTGTTTTTAGAGAGGAACAGAATGTCACGTGTCCATTTTAGGCTACATGTTATTTTAAAAGGGGAAAAAAAAGAACAAGACAGCAATTA
The DNA here is from genome assembly GCF_009829145.1 of Chiroxiphia lanceolata. Lineage (NCBI taxonomy): Eukaryota > Metazoa > Chordata > Aves > Passeriformes > Pipridae > Chiroxiphia > Chiroxiphia lanceolata. The sequence goes on from NC_045643.1 coordinate 17,324,614, forward strand.
CCATGCTGGAGAACCCGTGCAGGTCATCACATGCTTACTCCTGCCAGCTGCTGGTTCTCACATCCTCCTCCTCCTCCCTTGAAATGCAGCCATGTGGGATAAAAGGAGGTGGCTTTTGTCACTAAATGTGCACTGCAGCAGCTAAGCAAGAAGTGGAATTTTATTTATTTTGTGTAAAGACTGCTCTGAATTGCCTGGGATGTCTGTAGGCTCAAATGACCATTTGACAACTGAGGACACTAAGGTTTGCAATTTTTGATCACCTACTCTGCACATTTCAGTGCATGCCACAAAAGGACAGTAAGCAAAGGGGAGGATGCAGGATCTAGTTGTTGCTAGCTTGGTGCTTTCTGAGTTTTCTGGAGAAATCTTCAAATGATTACTTTATGCTCCCAAGATATCTAGGATTTGAGAAGACTGGGGAACCCAAGGAGGGAGGGGGGAAAGCAGTGCAATGGCAGTTCAGCATTGCACTCTGGTCTTCCCAAGGAATAGCAATCAGCTAGAATACTGATATGATGAATCTGGAAATAAAACTCTTATAAACCCTTGTGACTATCTAGGGGAGAAAAGAGGTTAGACCTTTGGATTGAAAATGTGCTCATGTACACATGTACAATGACATTTCTTAATTTATTTTAGGGCCATTCAATCCATGAAAGTGTTCATTATTTTGAAATATTTAATGCTGTTTCAGGATGGAAACAAATGTTGAAGTATAGGAAATTCCTATGGGACAGAAATTGTGTTTTTACCAGCTCTAATAACCACCATCGCAACAGCATGAGCAGTCAATCAAACAGGAATTGAGCCAGCACAACCCCAGGAAAGTTCCTTTCATCCCTTCTTTATTTGAGAAGCAAACCCTTAGTCTTTTTGCAAGCCCTATTAAATGTACAGCTTTTGCAGAACGTCTGGGGAGGCATGAGATTTGGCTGTTTGGGGCTGAGTGTGAGAGAACAAGTACCAGACTTTCCCAGGCCCCACAAACAACACCTTGCAAATGGCCATCTGAAGCTTGCCACACCGAGTGCCTCTCCTGGCAGTGTCGCACAGGAGGGTGGTGAACCCCTCTGCTCAGCCAGCTGGTGGTGCTTAGGGCTCATAGTTGGGGTCCTCAAGTCTCTCAGTGTTACCCACACCAGTTTTGGAGCCCTCCTGTCATCTGCTGTTGACAAAATGCCTTGCTTAGAGCATAAATTGCTGAGTCTGCTGCAGCTTTGCACCCAGAGTGGTTTCAAGGTGCAACCCTTTGCAGAGGGTAATGCAGCCATCCAGAGGAAAAACGGATAGCAAAGGTGGCTGCTTGTGGATAACCGACTGAATTGTCATCCAAAAAGATGCTTAGTTAATTCAGACAGTAAAAAGGCAAACGTGAATAATAAATACGTTTCTTCAACCCTGCATCTGATACATTACTGAATTGAATGATACTTCTTGAACAGGATGGAACAAGGATGGAAATGTGTCACGAGGCTACAGAAAATGCAATTCCACCTCATGCAGTTCCTCATAGGCCAATGAATAATGTGGGACATTTGGTATCTTAGCCTAGAAACTGCTTAAGCAGTAATGATCAACCATTATTGCTTGCTATGTTGCCCTTCCTGCTCCAAATGAGTGCTTAATGATTGGGGTGATAGTGAGATTGGCCAGATATGATAGGACTTTCTTGAGTAGCTGAAACATAAATTACGCAGAAAACTATTAAACAGCACAACTTGTTCTGCTAGAAATGCCCTCTGCAGGTCTGCAGCCAGATCTCTCAGCCTACCCATCCCTGATGCTCTCCAGCTTTGGCTGGAATGGGCAAGCAAGGCTTTAGCACCCACAGCTTTCCAACATGTGTCTGCCATCTAGTTCTGTCTGTCTGCGCTGGGACTATGTCTGGGTGCTGTGTTGGTTTTGTCATGTGGGTGGGAGTCTATACCTAGTGTGTGCATTTTTTGGTGACTGCATTAGAAGTTTTGATAACTGTATTGACAGAAGTTTTAGTTCTCATATGCTGCTTCTCTATTTTTGGCAAATGAATGTGTGCTAAACCCATGTAGAGGTTTTCATTTGAATGAAAACTTGTTATATACAGAGAGATTATGCCCAAAAAATTCCTAACAATAATTCTATTTTCTTTCATTCCAATGGCAGTACTAAGAAAGTAAAGATTTCTGGAAGTAAGCACAGCACACAAATAGCAAAGGTCTGATTAAAATTATGATCATCTGGAAAAAAAGAACTTGGTATATCTTCAAAATAATTTGAATACAAAATTTAGTAACAATCTCCTTAATTCTGTGCTAGAGTATACTGTATCCTTCTAATCAAATAATTGTAATTTATTTCAGATACAAATTTTAAGTCTTATTTTCTGCAATGCATTACAGAAATAACTCTCAAAACTTTCATTTAACTATTGACACTAAATATTTTTTCTTTACTAAAATAACTGGGCTTTTTGTGATGGAAAATAACCAAGAAAAACCAACTAAAAATGTTGATTTTTATTTTAAGCCACATTGTTGTAGCTCCAAGTTCCGGTTCAATGTGAATAACTGGCATCTGTTCTGTCTTCATGTAACATGGCAAAAATGAATTCTGAGAACAGTGCAGTAGGTCAGAGCCCTGACCTGGGTTCATAATCCTACTTCTCTAGTTGGGAATATGTTCTAATAAAATACCGGCAATGCCCAAGTACTTTTTTTTAACTTCATAAATTAAAAATTCAAGGGAAAAAAAACTATAGCTTTGAAATTGTACCTGTCTCTCAGCCTTGCCTATAAATTTATCAATCTCTAGGCTCAAACAAAGCGTGACAAACCTAAACGCTTTGGCAGATGTCCCCTGTGTGAACAACTCCCTCTTGGGTTCCTATCTATACAGAAAATGAGTGTTCCTTTTTCTGCTTCCAGCCACGGCTTCACTTGGCAAAAAAGACTTATACCCTTGCCCTGTCCAGGAGGCAGAAATTTCACAGGAAACACTTTGGGAAATTTTTTCTTAACTAGCTCTAAGAAGTAATATTGGGGTGTCTTATTTTGAGTGATTTCTCACTATTTTCCCAATAGTATTGTTGATTTAATTCAATATAGTCAAACAATAAACATTTCAATAACCAGGTCAACATGTAGTATTCATAAATTCCTGCAGAGCTGCTCTACATCCATCATGCAGTATAGTAAAGGTTGAACACCATGGTCTTATCCTATTTTTCATTTTCCTTAAACATATGCACATCCTTTCTCAAATTTTACCACACTGTTATTCATAGATTCTGGGGAGCTGTCATGAAATGTAACAAAAAGAAGTGTACATATAATTGTATAGACTCTAGCAGAGATAACAAGGAAAAGTTGAAGTTTTAAGTACTTATTCAAGTCTTGGTTAAGGAAAACTATTTCCTTTTCTCTTTGGTACACAAGCATCGAAGTAACAAGTGCCCCACCGTAGGCTGTCTGTCTGTATAAACATGGTGATGTTTTCTGTTATCAGTTATTCTTGCAGTGTCTGTTCATATTATGTTTGTTTTCATCATGATAGGATTCCCTGTAGGTATTCCAGATATCCAAAGACCCAACACCAAAGTCTTAACAGAGAATGTGATTAACTTCAAATGGGTCTGGGATGAAAACTTTGCACAAAAGTTGGAAAAAGCACATACCTGTGATGGTTCAAAATCATTTGCTTATTCTGTATGGAGGTTTTGTTGTTTTTTTTTTTAATATAGCAATTCTTTGTCAAAGTATGACTCCATATTCCTTCAGTGTCTTTCTTAACTCTCTGCTTGTTTTGAAGTTTCATTTGAGGTAATGCTTATCAGAAACTATTTCTGTTTTCTGTTCTTTGCTGCTTCTTTACTTTCCACAAAGTTCTGCTTGCATCAGTCACCTGCTTCCCTTCATGTATGTGTTGCCATTGTTCCTTTAGTACAGAGAATTGTCACAGTCTTGAGAAAAGACTAAGACATCCTTGGAGAAGGTATAGGGAGCAAACAAGTTGATGTTATGGCATCTAGGCTGTGCAAGTTCTGACCACTAGTGAACTCCCAGTTTACTGGATGTCACAGTTGAAAGCCCATCATCCAAGGGAATAGCTTGTGTGACAATGCTGTCTGTGGACACCACGTGAGAGAAAGGGATTGTATTGATCTAGGAGAGGAAGAAGAGAGTAAGGCTGAGTGTTATTCCTCACCAGAAGTGCCACACACAAGGCAGGCTCTGCTGTTGGCAGCTGCTACTGCGCCACAGCCTTCCTCTTGAGCCAGGTGCTGCACGAGCCTGTACGTTACACGGTCCCATTAGTTGCATAGATTACCTCTGCTTTGATAGAGTGTTTAATCTAGTCAATCGAGTTACAACTGGAAGTTTGAAGGAGCAGAAGAATGAAACTGTACAAAAATATAAGCAAAAGATGCTAACCAAAAATAAAAATGCCACAGACAGGTGAAGTTAAATGCAAACAGGGTGCTTGATTGCTGGTGGGGTTGTAGTGGTGTATTTGCATTTGTATAGCAGGAAGAAATTCATGGCTGTAGAAATTTGGATGAGGTTAATCTTGCATCTGAATTACCTTTATTAGCATTACTTTAAGTTTATACTTCAAAATTGGTTAATGGAATGAGAGTAGATCTGTGCTGGATAATTATCCTCTCCCTTCCTTGTATCTCTGTTCAAATACAACTGGAAATGCCTTGATAGTATCCTATGGATAGATAAAGAATGATGAAAATGATGCAGACAGAATTCTTTTTTTTTATTGTATTGCTTACTACCAGAAATGTAGCAAATACAGAAAATGAAGGTAGGTCAAACACGAAAAAGCTGAGTCTGAAAAACAGAAGTGATGAAGATAGGGTTCCAGTTGAAAGCTACAGGATAGCCCATTTAATTTTTTTTAGTGATTTTCATTCCCAGTTTCTCTCACAAAAGGCTTGCAGCAGTAGCCAAGTGCTTTGCTATGCCTTGGGAACTGCTTCTCAGGGTAACTTGACTCCAGAGCCAGAAATTTGCAAAGTTGTCTTGGTCTGATACTCATCAGCAACAGTTAACTTCAGGTGGAAAGACAAAAAGATGATGCTAACCTTCAAAAAGGAAAAAGTTCCACCCACCCTACATTACCTGACTGTATACCACTTCAAGTGATGGGATTTTGGCATTCTGAAGTGAACCTTGGCAGAGTATTATTCACTTTAAACATGTGTAAACTTGTGTTGAGACCATAGCTGTCCCGCCAAGGGAACACTCTAATGTTATGGGTAGTTCAGTGTCATGCTGGTACATAATGTTTATGTACAGCTTGCCTGGACTAATCTTAGAGGTGGAACACCTTGAAAATCACTTCAGGACTCATACTCATAGTACGCAGGTCAGTTAGCAGTTCTTGGAGTTCAAGAGGTGGTTTATCTGTTGTGTGGACAGCGCTATAACTTTCTTAGAAATTGTTTGCGAGATCCAGAACTCATTAGTGCACTCTTACAAGTCCACCTCAGCGTTTGCCCCTGAACTGAGATGCTGATGGGTTGAGTAGACTTGTTCAGCAGAACGCTCCCAGAGATATTCTCAGGAGTATGAGATCAACACACGCTGACTTCCTCTCTCTGCCTCTGTAAAAATATAAAAGCTATTTCAAGGCATCCAATGCTAGAGTCTGTTAATAAAATAAAATCAGTACAGTATTTTTTTCCACTCTCTAGATCCAACCTTCCTTTCTGCAATTGCTTCCTTTCCCAGAACAGTTAAGCTTTATAGCTATGGTACTAGCAGCCATGAAATTACTCTAGGATTATTTCATACGAAGGAAAGACCTAGCTGACCATTAATATTTTTATTAATATCAATGAACAGTTGCTGCAAGCCAAGTTATTTGTCATTCCTCTTAAACAAAAAACTGACACTGAACTGCAGCTTCCTATTTTCAGTAGGAAATGAAATGGTTCACAACTGCTTTTAAAAACCTTTTCACATAAACTTGAAAAATTGATTTTTTTTTTTTTGTGTGTGAGGAGACAGTAATTCTTTAGTTTAGGTACTATGCTCTTACTCTGACTTTTGAGCCTGATAACGTATATTAATAACATATGATCGGTTAAGACAACATTTAAAATTTGGATAAGCTTTGGAGGAGAATTAAAGAGGAGAATTAAATATTTATGCTTTAAACTCTAAAATCTTTTTCTTTCCTGAATGTCAGGCTATATTCTTTCGGTCAGTTTACTGCATAGCACCACACACTTTGTTGGTATTTGCCACTTATAATATGTGGATAATAAAAATGTATTTGTAGTTTTTATTTAGAGGTTCCATTGATGGTTTACATATCACATGTAATTAGATTGGTATTACTGCAAGTCATACAATATCATGGAATACTCATACAATATCCTTACTCAGTGTAAAACAATAGAAGTTTATTACTCAAATTAAAAGGCAAATTGAGAGAGGAGTGCTTTGGTTTTCATGAGCATATTTTAAGCCATATTGGAATAAATAATGTATCCAAGTAAAGACAGACCTGTGAATGGGATATGTTTCCCCCTGATAATAATGTTCAAAGACTGAGCCAATAAGGCCATCCAGAAATTGAGTACCTGAGTCAAATCCAGAAATTCAGTACAAGGGTCAAAAGAGAAACAGTAAAGTTATTGAGGAAAAATACAGGGAAAAAATGCACTTTTTTGTCTTGTTCAAGTAATTAACACTTCCGTTTCAAGGACTTGAACTTGCACATAGTGGAGATAAATTTTCTTCCCAGCTTCAGCCTGATGGAATCAGATCATAAGTGAGATCATTCAACTGGTATATCAGTGTGGGCATTCTAGCTTCCTTAAGCTAAGTAGCAGAGCTGTGGTTATTTAATGTCCAGTCACAGGCCTTCAAAAATGCTGCTACTTTCTCCTTGAAAGTGCAACCCGCCTGACTTACAATTACTGCTTCTTTTTCAGTAGTGTCACTGAACAGAGAAAAAGAGCAAAAGGATGTTTTTCCTCTCTGGATAACAAGTCTCAAGTTAACCAGGACACACAGAACTTTTTTACTCTTTCAGAAAGTACAGTCACTAAAGTATCCAGGAATGAATGAATCCACATGTTTTGGGTCACTCTTAATGCTGTTTGTAGATAAAGATAATGAGCAAAGGGCAATTGAAAACATGGAGGAGGTGGCAGAAAAGCAAGGCTTAAAAATGTATTGATGGGAGCCAGCAGAAGATCTTTGATAAATCTTGCAGATGAGAAACACAGATATCAGTTAAGAGTCTCAACAACTAAAAGCATAGGTGAAAGGAAATTAAATGTAAGATTAAGAGCAGTAGTGGGTCAAGATGTTCTGCAGAAGCAATGGATATGTTCTATAAACAAGAAAAGTTAGTCCATCCAATGTGCTGTGTGTCAGGAGAGATGTACTTCATGTTCTTTTGAATAGGTATGAGGGGGTGGAATTTAAATTTTTGCCTCTAAAGCAAGCATAGGTCTTGGCTGAAGTTATGTCCTTGCCTATTGTGACCCTAATCTTGAACACAGTGAAAGCAGAGGAAGATGATTACTATCAACTTCAGAGCATTTTGTGTCAGATCTGCTGCACACTACTTGGCAAGAACTAGGTAGCATTGCTGTAATCTTTCCTACAGACAACTTCAGTATACAAATTAATTTGAAAACTGCGTAAGTGTTGTGAAATTAGCTCTTTGTTGCCATTTCTATTTAGGGATAATTGCTAATCCGTACAAAGACAGTAAGTGTGAAAGTCCCTGCAGATGCTGTCTGGAGCATTCCTAGGCAGGGGAGAGAGCTTGGCGCCATTTTTATAGTTATGCCTGTTAAGATTTAATAGATGGAAAGTTTCATTAGTGAACAGTGTTGCAATTAACTTGAAGGAGGTTCCAGCCTACTGTATGCAGTCCTTCCTCAGAGAAAGTTGTTTACATTTCCTTTTGGAAATAATTTATTGGCTCTTCAGCACTTGATTGTTGGTGAATAGCAAGGGCCATGATTTAACAAAAAAAAAACCACTGAAAACACAACATGATTTTTTCATTAGTCTAACAGAAGATTGGGTCAGTTGTATAACTTTTTATTCCTCGATGAACACCCTAGTTGCTGAAAGTCAAAACTAAGTTGACCCAAGGGCAAGGGATAACAGAGAAATGAAAATTTAGGGAATTGTTTTCTTCTTGGTAACATCTGTAATAAGGATTAATGGAGTAGTGACCTGGTTTTTGTTTGGTTTTTTTACCGGTCCACCCTGAGGCCAAATCCACATGCTTCACACAATACTTTCATTGCAAAATAGATTAGGATTTAGACCTTCTCAGTCTTGTGGATGACCTGCCATGTGAGAAGAGGCACAAAATTCCTACTAACTTTAGAGCTGTTGCAGACTGATTTTAGTGCATTTACTGCAGATCTGCCCTTTGTTAATCCTTTTAAAAGAGGAGTATGTGGTCGCATGAAGCTGATTGATGTTCATAATAACTGAAGATCCTGTTACCTGAAACTTTCAGGGTCTACTTGAAAAGAGTTCTATCAGAGTAAGCAGTGGTTGAATCCAGTCCTGACAAGTCCACCATCTGCCACCACCCAGCTTGGCTGCAACAGAGCTCTTGCTGCCCTTATGAGCCATGAGATGTTTGGAGACATTGTGTATCCCCTTTAGAGAGGTTCCTAGCATGCTTTTGATGGCACTCTTAACCATGAAGTGTAGGTAAACTGCTCTGAAACATTATTCCTGATTCAGAGCCAACTTCCTATGAATTCTGTCAAAACCTTTGTCCAAAATACCAAATTAATAAGACTCATTTGGACAAATGTGACGTCAGCAAAAAACACAAAACAGATCATGTACTTGATCATGAGACTGTGGTGACCTGAACAAATTCCGGGTGATGGTGGTTTAGAGCATCATAACTGGTGGTTGTTCTGGTTTTCACTGTACAGACGTTTCTTCTCTGAGTGAGAAAATGCAGAGGTAACAAACTGGTATTAACAGGAGCTAGAAAGTTTCTGCATTTCTTAGTGAATCAGGAAATCTGAGCGTGATGACTAGTATGTGATGTGTGACTTGTTCATGGCCTGGTATTATGATTTGAAAATGAATGAACAGAAATAAGGAAGATATTATACTATTTTATGCTAAATTAACCTATCTGTAGAGTATTAAATATCTATCTCTGGAGAGACATCACAAAACCTAAGTATTTTCACTGCAACAGTGGTATTGGAAGTATTTAATGTTTTCCTGCTAGGATGTAAAATTATTAACCGATATTTTTTTAAAGAACTAGAGAAAAATAGGAAAATGTGACCTAATCAAATGAATTTAATTTTATTCTGAATGGAAATTTCTGTAATTGTTTAATTTAGCACTAATCAAAGATTTTTTTTTTCTTTTAACAAATTCTTGTGAAGGGCAAAAGCAGATTCATCAATGCTTAAATTCTCTGTAGAAGCACAGTGGCCTGCCTGAACTCTTCTGTGGGCAAGGTTTGCAGGGCTGAGGGTGGAAAACATTGTCAGAATGGACACAGGCAGTCTTATCAAATGGCCCACTGTGTGCATGCTAGTCTGGACCACATGGTCTTAGGTCAGGGCTGTAAAGAGAAAATTGCTGTTTCTGCTGTTGCAATTGCAGCCAAGTGTCTTTTTCTGAATGAGTGCCTCTACCTGCAATGCTACAGATGAGCCATCTTGTGTTAAAGATTTAGGGGGACCAGAGAATGGAGTGGCATAAACTACCTTTTAGTCTTACTTGAGGGACTGATTTATGAAAAGGGGAACCAGAGAGTTAAAAATGGATGCAAGTATCCCTCACATATCAGCTTATTGCTCCATGAACCCCCTCGATCTAGTGGGAGATTCTTTTTCCTTTTCCTTCTCTCATGGTGCAGCGAAGCACTTCGGAAAGCCTTACTTTTTTGGGGGAAAAATGCATGAGAAGATGTGAAAGCTCAAAAAACAAATTATTACCTACTTTCTTCACATGTGATTGCAGTTGAGAAGGGGGAAGTTTTGGACATGTACAGCTACTCTGTTACTTCTTATTTTGACGGATTTAAAGTGGAAAATAAAGGATGAAGTATTACACAGAGGAAGTGGATGTGTATGTGAGAGACAGGGCAAGGTGTATCTATTCACAAGGACAAGGTGTGATGGCTGCGTTGCCGTGATACATTGGCTGCATTGCTATCATCCTGTCCAAGAGCAGGACATGGCAAAAGTGCACACATGCCTGCACTCACTGCCACTATGGCTTAACAACAAGGAAGATGTTAGCTTTTTCTCAATTTTAGATCTTACTACTTCATTTAGTAAATGTGGTATTGTTAGTTAACACTAAAAAACCTAAGAGTCAGAGTTGAAATCCACTGTGAGGAAAGAGGCAGACCATGGTCAGTGTGAGTAGGATGAAGAAAAAGACCTTTTCCAAAGTGTTCTCAAACACAAGTGTTAAATCTGGAGTTATCCTGAGGCAAGAGTTAAGGTAGTGCTCTCACTGTGGTGGGTTTTGTCATCAAATGTGGTTAAGACTGAGTCAATGTGGTTAGGGCCACAGTGCTGTTGTGGGTGCAGTTCAGTGGGATATCAGTGTACTAACCCACAATATGGGATAACCTTCCAGCCTTCCCTGTCTCCACCAAATTATTCATTGTATTTGAGTGCTGTAATCCTAGAAAGGCTTAAATGGAATGTCATGCAACCTTTGTAGTTTGTCACTACAGCAGAGACACCTCCAACTTGCTTTGATTTAGTGATGTTAACTAGCGGCTAAAAACTTTAGGCAAGGCTGCACACATGCAAACAGTGACTAGTGATTTGGATAATTAGTAAGAATGGCAGAGCCCTGTCTCTTTACGTGAAAGGTAGCAATGATATGCAATTAAAAATGAGCTGTAAAAGGTAAAATCATGTAGCTATATGGAATGTAGTAGGCTAGGTTGAGTAAAGTAACATAACAGCTACACCAAAAAAAGAGAGGAGAAAGGAAGGAGAATACTTTATTTTTGAGTGTTGTTTTCAGTGAAATTGTTTCTAAAAGTGGAGTGTGGGAGAATTGTTGGCTTTTCTGAAAACAGGATTAGCTCCATCACAACAAGAAGTGTTCTGATGCTTGTAGGATCTGTTTTCTCAGAATATTTATAGGATGTTAAAGCTGCCTGAATGGAGCACCTTGATAGTATAAAAAAATTACAAAATTGTCATAATTAACTGGGAAAGTATGAGGTGCAATTAATGTTTTCTCTTACAATTTTTTTCTACCTCATGGTTCTTGCTCCTTTCTAAAGTTCTTGGCCCTGTCACCTGTTCTCTTTGTATTGGGAAGGTTTCAAATTGGCCCCAAAGCATTATTCGTTTTGACAAATTTGGGCTGAATACCCTTTTTCTGCCTATCTAGTCCTCATTCGCCTTCTGAAACTGAATTTCTGATAGCATACTCTTTCCTGGTAATAGTCTGCCAGTTATATACAGTGCCAGAGAAAACCTGAGGACGGTTATCAATTATTTCCAATAAATTGGAATAATTTCACAGTATTTTGAGTGCTGCAAATCTATTATACGACTTTGCATCTGTAAACGTGGAACGAGTAGACTATGACACATGCTGGCACCATCTGATCTCTACCAGATGATATAATGGATCCTACAGGCTTCCAGAAGACTTGCACTAATTAGTGAGTCTCAGGTGACTGCATATGAGACTGTACTTTTTTTGCACAGAAGATGCTGAGTTGGAAGTGACCCACAGGGACCATCAAGTCCAGCTCCTGGTCCTGCACAGGACCATCCCCAAGATGTCTCACACCATGTGCCTGAGAGCATTGTCCAAATGCTTCTTGAAGTCTGACAGGCTTGGTGCTGTGACCACTTCCCTGGGAGGCTGTTGCAGCCAACCACCCTCTGGATGAAGAACCATTTTCTAATATCCAACCTAAACCTCCCCGAGACAACTTCAGGCCATTGCCTCGGGTTCTGTCACTGGTCACCAAGAGAAGAGATCAGTGCCTGCCCCTCCTCTACCCCTCACAAGGAAGTTGTAACTGCAATGAGGTCTCCCCTCAGTCTCCTCTTCTCCAGGCTAAACAGACCAAGTGACCTCAGCCATGCCTCAAACAGCTTCCCCTCAAGGCCCTTCACCATCTTCATTAGCCTCCTTTGGACACTCTCTAGTAGCTTAGTATCTTTCTTGTATTGTGGTGCCCAAAACTGCACACAATATTCAAGGTGAGGCCACCCCAGAGCAGAGTGGGACAATCCCCTCCCTTGACCGGCTGGTGATGCTTTGCCTGATGCCCCCCTGGACACAGTTGACCCTCCTGACTGCCAGGGCACTGCTGACTCATATTTAACTTGCCACTTACCAGGACCCCCAGGTCCCTTTCCGTGGCACAGCTTTCCAGTATCTCATTCCCCAGTCTGTCCATACATCTGGGGTTGCCCCCCCCAGGTGCAGAATCCGGCACTTCCCCTTGTTAAACTTCATATGGTTGGTAATTGACCAGTTGTCTGATTTGTTGATGTCTCCTTGTAGGGTCTCTCTGCATTTGAGGGAGTACACAGCTCCTTCAAGTTTTGTGTCATCTGCAAACTTGCTACAGAGGTCTGGACCACTGAGGTCATGAAAGATCCCCAAACATGCTTCACAAAAGAGTATTTAACCAGACTGTACTGGGGAAAAAGGAAATTGTAGATATTTCTGGGATATATCTATTTTGGAATATATATTTATTGGAGTATATCTATTTCTGGAATATATATATTTTGTCAAAGTGAGTTCCGGTCTCACATATGGGTTTATGTAGTGTTATATCTCACTTCTGCCAGTGTGTGTGCGCTAGTGACTTTATAGCATCAAAGTCATAATGTTTTATGCTTTAAAGATACTTCTATTTCAATAGCTGGTGAATGGTTCAAAAATTACCAGACAGGTCTTTTATTTCAAAATAAAGTAGGTATTATTAACATACACAGAGTAGCCCTTATCTTTTTTGTATATAATGCACGCTTGTGTTTATAGCCATGTTTTTGACCACTTCTGGATATAGAATGTTAACATTCTGCAGCATACTTTCTAGATTTGTCAGAGTTTTTTGTCACTTTAAGTCCTAATTAGTCAAATACCATTACAAATCTGGAATTCCTATCCTTTCTTTTTTTTTTAAATACTCCAAGTAGTCAACAAATATTAATATGAGGAAATGGCCTCAAGTTGTGCCAGAGGAGGTTTAGTTTGAAAAATTTGTTCACTGAAAAGGTTGTCAAGCATTGGAACAGCCTGCCCAGGGAAGTGGTGGAGTCACCACCGCTTGGGGTATTTAAAAGGAGTATAGATGTGGCACTTAGGGACATGGTTTAGTGGTGGACTTGGCAGTGCTGCGTTAATAATTGGACCTGATGATCTTAAAGGTCTTTTCCAACCTAAATGATTCTATGACACCTCCCTTTACGCGTAAGTAAAGCAGATTTAGTGAGGCGTTGCCTTCTCTTTCAGAGGGTTGTATGTGTGTATCATGAGCCATTTAGTGGAAATGTGTATGTCATAGGTGTGGTACCTCTCAGCTAGATATGAAGGAAGCCTTTTACTTCTAGACAGTGTTGTGCAGCTATTAACTTCTGAAGTTCTCATTTTTCTGAGAAGTTGCTGTCTAAGCAATAATAAATAGTTCGTATGGTTCAGAACTGAAAAGTGAAAGAGCCTTGAGACCTTAAGATAAAATCTATGTGGTGACTCTGAGCTAATACTTCATTAATGACCATGCATTTATTAAAAAATCAAAATAATCCCCCAGAACACCAGTCCACCTCCCTCCCACAACACAACCTGGTGATGATCTGCAGATGAGCTAAAATCTGCAACTGCACACTGGGAGTGGTTCTCCTTCCCTGTTACCTAGATGACCAGGATTAAAGTTAGTGAATGGTCAGGAGATATTTTTGTAAAGTTAATGGTTTTGTTGTGTAAATAAGCTTATTGAGCTTACTGGGTGTTAAAATAGGCTTCAAAAGAGAGGAGTAACAAGACATATAAAAATTATCAATCTTGTTTCCGGTAATCTATCAAATCTTAAAACATGCCTGATGAGGGAACACTGCCGAGCGATGTTTTTTATTATGTATTGCATATTTGTGCAATATAGAATGAAACTATGGTTAGAAATTTTGAGACTGCAGACTGGAACAAATGTTTGGTTCTGTCATAGTACAGAAGCTGTGATCAATAGAAGAAACGAGAGCATGTTATGGTTCTGTTTGATATGGAACTTCTTTTTGAAGGAAACATTTCCATGGAAGTGAGGTTTGATGTGTGTCTATGACTTATAATTTTATTTGGAAAAGAAAAGGGATGATTAACTGTGTTTTGAGAAACTAGGAATCCAAATGGTTCAGAAATTTCAGAAAGATTTGGCACGTGGTTGATCAGAGATAGTTTGAGACTTCTAGTTTTGTCCTTCTTAGCTCTCTGAAACATTGATTGAATCTTACAGGGCAGAAAAAAATTGCAGACTGCAGTAAGACTGTTACATAGCATAGTGGGAAAAAATCCAAACATACTCATACTTGTAAAATCTTTTATTTTGAGTGAAAAGCTTGCCGAACAGTTTACATCTTGTGCAAGCTCCAAGGAAATATTGCAACTGTTTGACTATAATGTTGCTCATAAAACAGTATTATTCAGTGCTGCAAAAGGATTGTGCTTTCAGGGATCATTTCCTGGTTGTGGAGGTCAATGGCACAGAATGTGATGAGAGACCTCTCTGTAGGACTTTCTCTATGTAGCACAAAGTGTACCTGAGTGTTTGTGTTTGAGAGCATTACATGGCACTTAGGACAAAGGGAATCCTGTACTATAACTCAAACACTGGGGTGATGCTGCTGTGAAAACAGTCACCTAAAACACTTGGTTTGGGGACCTGGAATAATTTGCTGAATCAGCACTTTGGGTTTTTTTAAAGACATTAATCCCTTAAAACCAAGAACTCCCATCTGTTTCAGATTCTTTCTGTTGATTATTTTTAATGAATTATCAAATAATATTTTAAGTGAGAGTTAATGTGAGAGTGAATCTAAACTTTCATTCAGAAAGCCCTATGGTATTTTCCAATATTACTGTGGGTTCATCTAGCAACTTCCTTCTTGGAAAGAGCACAGCTGTGATTTGTGTCAAGGAATAAAGGCTGCTTTGAGATTTCAGTGATTAACTGATTTGCATCTTCAGTTGAAAGGAAATTCTAGCTAATCAATGGACTCAGCTACACTTGTTTCAATTTAAGTAAGCAAGTCTAAAAGCCTTCTCTGCACCTCTGTTTGTTTAAGTTGGCCTTTTCTCTTTGATCTCATGTTAACATACCTTAATGACAGGTAATGATTGATAATGGTGTATTGTAAAGTTCAGGTAATAAATAGTGTTTTACTCATAATAATGCTGAATAATGTACTTTTTATGACCCAGTTTGATGGAAAATTTCCTTGTCAACTCTACCTAATTGTCCAAACAAACCACCCATTACTTAAAGAAATACATGTCTAAAATAGACACATTAATTAGGGTCATGACTGAACTACACAAAGGAATATAGTAACACTTCAGTTATCTTTAACTATGATCTTTAGACAGCAGTCCTGTTGTTTAACTGAAGTTTAATGGGAAACTATTGTTTACACTAGCCTTTTGTAACTTACAGACATGTGTTGCAATCAATCCGTAATGTCTGGGTGATGGGAAAAGTATCATTGCCCTGAATGTCTTTAGAGGTCATAAGTAATATTAGTTTAAACACCAAAAATGACAAAATTGAGTAAGACTGGAAGAAAAAGGAGGAAAAAAAGGTTTGTGGAGTTTTATCCAGTCAGAAACTGAAGTCAGTAAACATCAAATTCCATTAAGTTGAGAGTTTAAAAAGGGGCTTAGTTTTTAGCTGTCAAAATCCTGGAATACTGTACATCTGAGTGCTGTGCCAAGCCCTCTGTGAGTGCTGGCACTTTCACAGTATCTCATCTGCACGCAAGTTCTTAGGATTTTTGCAGATAATGTAGTGGGGCTTCAGAAGTACCAGTGTACACTTTAAAATAAAATTCCAAACTTCAGAAAACTTTATGAACAGTGAATCATCCAAAATTTAAAAGAACTGTGAAAACCTAATTCCATGAAAAAGCTTCCAAGAGTGGACTGTCTTGTAAGATCAACCAATTTTCTAATGAAGGGCTTACTTGATGCTGAGTTTGGGTCCCTTTAAATAAACAACGCTCACTTTCGTGAGTATCGTATAAACAGACACGAGATGTTCCTGGTATAAGAGAATTTACATTCTCTCTCACTGCTCCCATGCAACAGAACATTCATTGGTCATCAAAAACAGCAGCTTCAGTGCAAGACTCAGTGTGTCAGCATGCCTGGAATGAAATGAAAAAGCACTTACCTGTCCCTTTCCTACCTCTGTTGTTTCCATTCAGTATTAAAAGTGTATAAGATGTTATGCCAAAAGGGATTTGTCCTTTTTATCTAGAAAGAGAAACATTTTTGCTATTTGCATTTCTGAATTGCTTAGCTGCCCAAGCATGCTTTATGTATGCTGCTTGAAATGTGTCATCGGATCACGTGTCCACTGTTCTCTGGCTGGTGTTGGACTTTCTCCAACAAATATGGATTATGTTAAAGTAGGTTCTGAATTGACGAGGATATGTTAATAACTCCCAGATGGGCGTCTTTGTGCAGGGAAATACAAGCAGTCTATGGCAGGAGCTAGTGTTTGGCAGGTCCATCATTCCGTCATTAAAGGCCACATTATTACTCGCAACTCTGCTTGCATGACAATTGCTTGTATAAACTCAGTCTCCCAATAACTAATATAAGCAATTTTCTTTTAGATGTATTTTCCTCTTGCGGGGAATCTTTTTATGCCAGCTGGTACTTCCTCCAGTTTATAATATGGATTTTTATAACTAAATAGTAGGATGAAATAAACACCTATGTTCCACAAATGTGCACCTAAGGTCATTTTTTTTCAGATGTGTGACAAAAATACAAGCTCAGAATACTTATACTCTCACTGTACAGCTTGTATTATTCAATGATGTGTTTATCTAAGTTTTGCTTAAAGTCACAATTGGGTATGTTATTTAAAGAAAAAAGTTTGTCATGCTCTTATAGGGGTTTTTAGTCTTCCTATGAGTTGTTGAAAAAAATATTGCTTTCCACTTCTTTGCGTGGATGGAAGAAGCTGTTACAACTAGATAGATACATAAGCAGTATATGCAAGTGTGAATTGTATGAAAACCGTATCTTGATCACTAACTTGTCCTTCATCTATTAACCCATTTCACCAAAACATTCCAAAGCTCTCTTCATCCAAGAAGCATTTACAAGTTATGACTGGCTAGAAAACGTTATTTTCTTCTCCATCCAACTTCTTTCTTCAAACCTATCCAAACAAGTATCCAGTCATGAACTTATAAACAAATGCAAAGCCATGTTAGGCTTTTTGTGGTATTACAAAAGTGTTGACAGATTACACCTTTCACTGCTTGCTGGAAGTGAAGCAAAGACTTTGGATTCTGGGAATGGGAAACTGAGATTCCCAGTTCTTGTTCTCATTTTTAGTTCTAGAGCTGTGCATCCAGGAGCTGAATCCTACAAACATTACCTATGCTAAAAAATCTGAGTAGTTACCAGGTAAGATGAAATAAATAGTATAGGCAATAAACACTTAAACACCTTCATAAATAATATTTTTTTTTCAAAAAGACTCAGTGACTAAATTACAAATACTTTTATAAATTTTCTAGATTATCCCAAGGTCAATGGTCTCTATACCTTATTTTAATGTAATCTCACAAACCCATACATGTATATCATACACCTATACTTAAGTCCAGATTTTGACTGACACATCAATGATAATGATTGCCTTATTGTTATTAATAATAAAAAAGGGTAAAGTATACATTTTGAAATAACATCATTGAGTCAGCTGATGAGAATTTGCATTTTTCAGCAGATTCAGGGGGATACTACTATGTTGGGGCAGTATTTTCAGGTGATAAAGCAAAACATCAATACTATCAAATGTTTGGATCTGACCCAAGCATCAAAGGTATCATGAGGGGTCCTCTTCGTTCTATTCTTTTCTAGCCTCTTTCTGCATGTTATGATATTATTATTCTCAAACTGGCACTTAGTTTTCTTGGCTCTTAAAATGAGTGCAGTAAGAGTAGTTGAATATAATATGTAGTATTTTAATATTGTGACTCTTAATGCTACATAAAACCTTTGTTTCCTACAGGTTTATTGAGCTGGTGTATTAGATTTCCTGCTGCATGAGCAAGAAGATTATGGTGGCTTACATCTAAGTATACTTTTGGGAAACATTTTGTATTTTCTCTATAAATAGTCTTTCTAAAACACAATTGTGGAACTATTAATGTTTATATCACATTATACATCTCTCTAAGTTTACTGTGATGAGTATATAGTGTGGTAACAAGAGAAAATCTTTTTGCCTAAGAAACGTGTTCAGAATTTTTATTGTTAGAAGCCTACTAAAAGGCAATTTTTTTAATATTTATATTATCTTAAGGATATTTTTGTCTTATTACACTGAGTCATCCCTGTTTTCAACAACAGTAAAATTACATCTCTTGTGGAATTAAGCACTTCAATGGAGCTTGCAAATACACAGATATGAGCAGAAATGTAGGCGTTCTGGTTATTCCTTTTTTTGTCAGAAAGATGTGAAATGAGTCAATTGCAAGTTCTTCACAGGTAAAATTTAGGCTTGGAGATGAGTGTGTGCAGAGCAAAACCTGTATTTTATACTAGAAAAATATTTTTGCCTTAAGCAAAAGAATGCATTCATTATGGACTTTAAAGATGCAAACCCTAGAAAGATCCTTTATCTTGACACAAAGGGAAAATGTATGTGGGGGGGAGGGATGTAGAGGCAGTATAACCTGTATTATACTACTGTCTTGCATTCTGGTTTAACGATTTGGGAGAAAATGCCACAGGTCTATTTCTGTGAGGTCCCCTGCAGCCATTTATTCATTTGTATGTGAATAGCCACTTCCACTATTTTTTGAAAATGTAACATGAGAGAAACAAATGGTTGGTGTCTCCCCATCCAGCCAAATGAGATTGCTGTCTCCAAGCAGCACCTGTTAGGTGGAACAGCTCCAGCTCCCCTTGAGTCTTAGCTGGGTTCAGACGCAGCATGAGGTATGGGTAATCTGCAATTTGCTGGGGGCATTGTTAGGTTGCTCTGCCTGCGGGGCAGGATTGTAGCCAGGCCGGGAGCAGCTGCCTGCTGGGCTGCCCGGGCAGGTGGGGACCTGCAGCACCCCACCATTGCCCACCTTGGGCTGGTGCCAGAGCCTCTGGTGACATGGAGGAGGTATTAGGTCAGATGAGTTACGTTAAGTGGCAAGTGATAAATTCAAGATGACAAATCAAAACAGCAGTGTTTCTTCTGGTAATTAATTCCAGTGGTGCCTGAGGCAGTGCTTAGCTGCTACAACCAGTGTGGCCAATGCTGAGCAGCTAATGAGAAAACATTACAGCAAGGATTAGGGGCTGGTACATTCTGGCAGGATGAGGTCACTATGACTAGAAAATATTAGTTCAGGCTTAATATGATAAACTGACTATGACAAAGAGACTTTATTTTATCCTGAGTGGTTAAAATGCAAAAAAATTCTTTTTATTTATTTGTTATTGTTTTTTCCCCCCTCAACCAGCTTTTACATTCTGCCTGTGGTCCAGTGGCACCAAGTGTTGCTTTGGTGCTGTCACATGCAAAGCCTATCAAGGCTAGTTAGCTGCTGCAGCCGGACAAAAATTCTTCTCTTTATTTGTATTAATTACTTTTGTCAGGTAACAACACTGATCTTAGAGGAAGGAGTTTTATGGTCATTACCTCTAAGCAGAAAAAATGATGAGAAAGTAACATTTCTACACTGCAGCATCCTACTGCCTTTAGTCAGCACTAGCAATGGAATTGCACAGTATTACCTAGTAAAGGACAAGCCTATCCAAAAACTTTGACTGTCAGGTATGTGGAAAGATGACACAAATAATAGTTTCATACCCACAGCCCTCCACTGCTGCTACAGCGTGGGTTTGAGGGGTTACTTGTGAAGAAGCACCTGTAGCCAGTGACTCTTGGAAAAAAATATTTCTGTGATTTTTTTCCAGACTGTTACATTATTCTCCTATTATAGCTGCAGGATCTGTGTTATTCATACTGTCCTAATGGAAACCCGTGGATTATAATGTGCTTGCAAAGCACTTTTACCAATAGAGCTGAAACAATGTTCTGCTGATTATGGAGTGAGATTTCTTTCTTAACTCTTTCCTTTAATTACAAAGATACAGATGAGATGGGCTGCCTATTGTGGCATGTTTTGTTGTCTAAAGCCTAACAGTTGTTTTCACATTTTTCCTTTTTCTCATTACCAAGTTTATGTAACAATCACTTTTAAACTGAAATCAGTATAAATACTTCAGTATGGATGTTTCCATAGAGCAGATAAAACCAGTGTTTAATCACATCAGCCACACTTCAACTTGTCCCAAGTGTCAAATAAAATAATTAATTGGTAAGCTTGTAACCAGATCCTTACATTATCTCAGAATATATTGAGCTATCTGGGATATTTTTACTCACACATTTATCTTTTAAAGAAAAAGAGAAAAACCTTTAATTTTTTTTAATTTCAGCAAGACATAATAATATATTTTGTTTCACCCCCTAACTTATCTTTTAGAATAACTCCAGAATACTCATAGAAAAAAATATAAATTCCATACTATTTTTTCCTCTCATTCAACTATTTTTAAACACCATTGGACTATATTTTACTATAGTAAAAATATATGGTCTTCAAAGCAAAACTTGGAATGGATATTTAAGTTACAGAAGTTGTTAAAAATTATATTAAATATATTGACTGTTTCAGTAATTGCATAGACTTGCAATGAAACTAATATTATTTTTCTGAATGATGAAAGTATCATTATGGGTACTATGCTGCAATCTGATAAATGACATTTGTTTACATGGTACTGAAATATTTTTGGACATAAAAGATTATTATATAAACAGAAAAAGGTGTAGCTTTGCTCAGGTTTTATTAATTTCTTCCTGTGATTGCATATGGACAATTACTTTGTTGTCATTTTCAGATAAAAGTAAAAATACACTCTAGCTTAACCCCTGTAATACATGGCCTTAGAATCTCCAATAATTAAAAGATTGGAAACTATAGCTAAAATATATGATATGCAACAATTTAACTCCAGTCTTACTGGCATTTATTTTTCATGTTTGAAATCCTTTTAGGCATTATCTAAGCAGGATAATTAAAACATAGGTTTAGAATCACTGGAGTCCTAGATAGACTTTGAAATTTCTGTAGATTCGTACAACATCATAGCGGGTTTTGGTTTTAGTTAAAATACTTTTGAAAAAATTCTCATTTTAAAATGTTTCATTAATATTGGTATTGAGTACAATCTCAGTATTACTTCCATACTTTTAAGTATGAGCTCTTAGATAGACATTAAGTATAATACACAGTAAAAATTCAGAAATGGATTTTCAGTATGGCTGTGGGATGTGGTTCCACATTGGAGGATAGCTAATCAGCTGGGATGCAAATTTTGATATAATCATAGAACCATATAATATCTTGGTTTGGAAGGGACTCATAAGGATCATCAAGTCCAACTCTTCCCGATCCTCTCACTTAAGTCATAGTGTCATTTAAATATAGGCTTCCATTTAGTCATACCATCAGAACAAATATTTTATTTCAGAAGTTTGGCCAGGGTTTTGAACAGTCTGTGGGGGTTTCTGTCTTCAAAACAAACTCAAAGATTTTACAAATAGATGATTCCTTCAGATCCTCATGCCAAACCTGTGTAGCTAGTGGAAAAGACAGATGACTGGAGGTTTTTTTGCTTTCCTCTCTCTATAGTTTATACTCAATAACATCTGCATTTGTGTATTCTTCTACTGTTCCTGAGAACCTGAAGCTATTCAGTGCAGTGAGCATGGGGCTGGCTGAACACAAACATTGAGAGATGACAGGGTTTTGCTGCAGTTGGAAACTCAGAAAAACATAATTGCATTATTGTCTCTCATTCTGGTCCCATGTGTAACTTGCCTAAATGTCATTTCATGCTGCAGGCTCTCACTCTTCCCTTCCCCATAAACCTTATTCAACCTGCACTCAGCCATCATGATCGCGATTCCTGGGCCCGGAGCGCAGTGCTGTCCGGGGGGATTCCTATTCAGGCATCACCGATCATTGACCTGGCTATTGTTGTTTGTGATACTTACTGGTAAACTTTCCCAATCAATACAACATGAGCCTGCCTAGCTCCTGGGAATGGAAACCTGAAACAGTGCACTTAATCTTGAGGCTGGCTCTTGCTCCCTGCTCTGCTGCTAAACTGGGTAGTTGGCCTACTTGATACGGCATTATTGCTGCAGAGGTCAGATGTGAGCCGGCTTGGCAAGAGCTGATGAATGGCTGTTTGTGATGAAGCACCTTTTCTGTCCAACAAGAGACATTTAATAATGATGGACCATAACTGTGCACACAAAAACCCTTGTAGCTTGTTTGTGAGCTTACATAGTGAAAGCTGAGGGCAGCAGTGTGTTAGTTTGGAACAAGTATTTTGGGGAAAAAACTAATGAGCAAAGCAAGGCCTTATTAAAAGTTAATGAAACCTTCCCATTTGTTACCAAATTGTAGGAGTGGCTGCTTATACATGTGTTTTCCTATTGCACTTCCTCTTTTCCTTGTGTGTAAAAAAAAAAAAAAAAGTCACTTTGCAGATTGGCAAAGATAAATTGAATTTATTGACCTTCAAGATTATTCCTTATCTCTACAGGAATTTACTTTATTTGAAATATTAAATTTGACTTAATACTCAAAAATATTAAGTTTTACCTGAAATAGATAATATGGACTGAGAATGGGTACCTAAATACATCTTGCAAAAATTAAGTTTCTCTTCTCTAGAAAAGAAAGAAATCTTTGTGACTGAAGCAAACTGTAGAAAAGCTCATCTTTCCAGCTCATCTGGAAAGATTTCCATGAGATTTGTTCCTTGAAAAGAAAAACTTTGAGTAACCAAGTAGTCAGTTCGGGATTCATCCAGTGTGTTAACCTTTGATCCCATACAGTTTCCATATCTCCTATGTCTCTAACAGGCACTGATTGCAGTGTACAAAAAAAAGCCAGAGAAAAACTCACACCCACAGTTTGGCACTGGTTCACTCCTAAAGCTACAGGCCGGCAAGATCTCTGTAATAGGCTCTATTGCTCTGCTCTACACCTGATTCAAAGGCAGATTGTGTTTATAGACCCAGATATTCATAACCATGGAATCACTTCTAGCATGTGTAAAACCCTCCTGAAAATCCATAGAGGAACACCTATGTATTGTGTTTTAGGATACATTAACCAGCCTTGTGTAAGCAGCTGTTGTAAAGTCTATAGTGGGGAGGACGTGAGAGCTAGTAGAGTAACTCCAACACCCTTCGTTTTCAAGACCACCTCTTAGCCTGTGGGCAAACGTCACTCTTGAGGGAAATGTGTGTTCTGTCTTAAAAATTCCAGTCCCACAAGCTGATACTTTATAGTAAAAAAATCAACTGTACAGTGAAGTGGCCACTTGAACCCTGATGCTTTTCCATTTCATGTGTTGCACATGTTTGAAAACTGTCCTGTAGAATGGGAAGAATTTTGCTCCAAACATTTGCCTGTTTCCTAAATCAGTCCCAAACCTGGATGAATTGCTATGCAAGCCCCAGCACTCTTTTTAAAGAGAAGTTCAGTGCTGAGATTATTAAAATAGTATTTGCATGAAGTTACTATTTATCTGGCTATGTGTCATTGAATGCTTTGTGATATTTAATACAATATTCTCCAAAACATTTAATTTTATTTTCTTTTCCTCGTCCCTAACAAATGGGGTTGAGATTCTCACTAGATCATTATACTAGAAGACTTGCATTTATTTAATTACAGATTTATGGAAGGGTAAGTGTTGGAAGGCAGAGTTAACTGATGAGAATTGAAACTACCCAAGTAAGGCCTGTTGGTTTTAACTGAGTGTAAGCCATGTTGTTTCTGGTCATGACTGAACTTAAAAGTTGTGCGTTTCTGGCATAAGCCTCAGGAGTGTGACTTGCTGTGGTAGGGATTGTGCTTACACCTCTAGTACTTGACTGTTCAGTCTTGTTGTATTGCATGTTGATAGAGTTGTGTACAGATTTTGCAAAAAAACCCCTCTTTTCTATATGCAAGTAGTTCCAAACTACAGCTTTTGATTTTCACAAAGAGCAGGTAGCTGCACTGTGGGGTTTTTGACTCCTGCTGGTACCATTTTCTTGCACAAAGGCAATGCAGACTCAGAGAGGTAAGCCAGCGTGTTAGGTCACTTGGGCCAGGCTCAGAGGTTTAAACTCTACTTTTGTAAACTGGTAGCATAAACTGATGTGATTTTACAGTTATGGGAGTCTGCAAAATGAGTTTGGTCCAGGAAATGAGTCATTTGCAAGAAATAATATGGAGGAAGGTGCTGATTCAGCAACCCCTTGTAGTCTCTTATTACTTTCTTCTCCCACTGGAGTGCTGCCCCTCCCTTGGCAGAGTTCCACTGAAATGTTTGAAAATTATCTCTTGCACAAATTTAATTTACTGCCATGAGAAAACCTCTATCCTGCAAAGAGTGTGGATGATCTTGCAAAGGAGAACCCATCTATTTTCTTACTGAAATACTTCTTTTCTTGGTTATAACTGCGGTAGGAAGCAACAGTATGAGGCCAGTATGCATACCTGTGAGTGGTCCAGGAGTCACTGGAGAGCTGAGACCCAGCTTTGTGCTCAAGTCCTTCCCACTGTGCTGGGACTCTGGTGTCCAGCAGCAACAGCTGCAGGTTTTAGGTATGATGGACATTATTCTTCAGGTATTACTGAAGAGCTCTAAATCTTATTCAAAAAGCTAAAGCACTAACATGGGAGAAGGCATAACATGTGTTTGAAACTGATAAAAGAAGTGGAAGGGTGTAATGATTAAGAATGCAGGAAGCAGATACAGTCCTTAAGGTGAATAAAGGAGACTCAATTGGAGTGAAACTAAGTATTAAAAAAAATTTAGCTAAGCGTAAGGTCTATTAGGTTAGGCAGCAATTTTAAAAGAAAAATAATGAAAGCCCTTATTCTGAGACTTTTAAAACTGAACAAGTCAAAACACCAGAAAATATACTGTTGATAGCATAATATAATGGCCTACTCCAGCACAGTAAGGATAGACTTTCTCCAATAGACCTATTTAATTTCTAATTCCTATGAGTCACTTAAGATATTTATGCT
The DNA here is from genome assembly GCF_009829145.1 of Chiroxiphia lanceolata. Lineage (NCBI taxonomy): Eukaryota > Metazoa > Chordata > Aves > Passeriformes > Pipridae > Chiroxiphia > Chiroxiphia lanceolata. The sequence goes on from NC_045643.1 coordinate 17,349,977, forward strand.
TAATTTTACATAGTTATTACTACAAAGTATAATCATTCAAATAGCAATAAAATCCTTATAACGGATTAATAAAGAAAAAGTGATGTCTCATTTTACTTCATGAGCTAACATGCGTCAGAAATGAATGACAAGCTGTGCTGTTGGGTCAGTAGCAAGGTCACCAGTGATGCTTTAAGTAATGTCAAGTCCTATACTCAGATGTAATCCTGTATGTTGTTTTTCGAGAAGTGAAAAGCAGAAAGTAGACCATTCTGAGTGTTGTAAAACTATGAACCATCTCACATATTCCGTAGCTCTATCCTATTGGGTTCTTAACCAATGAGGGTGTGATACCCTGGCCTTGGCTTGTATTTGGGCTGGTACCCTTAGCCACAGCTCTTGAGATGTGTGGTACTTTGCCTGTCTTGTCCCTGTTGGATCATGCTTCCTACTACAGTGGAGGGCAGGAGCAGTGTATGCAGGTATACTCAGTTTTTCATTTGACTCCTAATATAGTCGTTTTATACCATGACTGCTTTCCCCCAACACTGTATGAATTCTTTGGTTCCAGTATGGGTAAAAGCAATTTGAACATCAGTATTTTATTTCGCCATTCTCTAAAACAACCACTACATATTCTTCTTTGGACTTATATTTATAGCTGTTTGCAGAGAGCTCTCCTGATCACTTTTTCATTGGTGCCTGGCTCTGACATTTAGTGGCCATCTTGTGGGGTTCCCTTCCCTCTCTGAAACTCTGTTCTAAATTTCCTATAAGCAAAACCATACTGTTAATACCTAGCATGATGAAAGATGCTCTGAATTTGTACTAAGAACTGTTTTGGTGTTTGTAACTGTCACATAGCATATTTTTAATTTTCATCTAGCCAATCATACTAATGCACATGATGTATCATCTTGCGAATGGTCATTAAATTCAGTACTAGGACACCTGATTGTGACAGAGAGAATTTTGAGCACAAAAAATTTAAGTTGCTTAGGAAATGCATTTATTCATCACATTTATTTTAATTGAAGTGATGTGAAATTTCTATTTAAAAAAAAATAAACTGTTACCTACTAATGGGTTAAAAATAAACAGAAGCCCTCATATAAAAAAAAAAGGCAAAAGAAACAGAGAGAAACGGTAATGACAGTTTTGAAGTATCCAGTACCTGTTGTGACAGGAATAACAAATTAATTGGGACTATAACGGATTCTTTGTAAAGGTGAAGTAAACACACTTGACTGTATATTTTTCACCATCAGTTAAGTCTCAATTGGTTCTAAAAATAAACAGAAGACATTGAACAGTTTTAATGGATTTTGACACCTAGGTATTATGCTGTCACTCCAGTATAAATGAATCATAACTTTAGACTGCGCCAAGGAATTACTACACATTTGGAGAAAATTTATGGTGCACCAGGCTTTGAATCATGATGTGATATCAAAACTAAAGTCACAAGAGGAAAAAAGTCTGGCATAAATTATTATTTACCCAAGCCACACATATCCAATGTGAATGCAACAGGTATGGTTTGCAGGGTTAGTTAGAAATGTCACTATAATTTCTAGGTGTTAACACCTCTCTGAGCGGCTGTTCTGGCAAAGCTCCCAGGGACCTGCATCCAGAGGGGAACTGAGCACAAATGCTGGGCAAACCACTGCAGCTGCCAGATGTTTGTTGCTTCTCAGAATTTGACCTAATTAAGAGTTTACCAATGAAGAGACTAAAAAAAAAAAAGAATTTCAACATCTGACTTTACAGTTATATTAGGCTTAAATTTACTTATTTTAATATCTAAACAGGACCTGCAGATGGTTAACTTCTTACTTTGGGCTCAAAGAGACCTCAAACTTTGTGTCTGCATATCTGCAAAGCGATGGTTGCAGAGTCCAAGACAGTGGTCTAATATGCTCTGTGGTCATATATGTAGGTAAGCCCTAAAATATGTAGACACACATAAAATATTTGCCGAGTCTTTCTCTTGTAATTTATTTGAAAACATGATAGTTTGTGCAGTTGGTTAGACAATAAGAGCATGCTTTTAATATTCTAAAGAAAACAGGCATAGACAGATTCCTCATTCATTCAACACAACATTCCTCAGTACGCCAAGTTGTTCAATGCGCAGTTGCATAGTTGTGATTTTTGTAAGTCCTTATCAAAATTATGCTGTTTTTAAAAATGGCTTTTCTCAAAGCACGTGTAGGTGGTTGTAAATATTCAATCTACAGCACTTTTACAGCTTTCTTAACAGTTCCTTTTGTTTTTGAAGATCTTCTGAACTCAGTTTTTCCTAGCATTTCTGTTTCTTCAGAGGTTATTAAAAAATACTACAGAGATGATATGTATTTTTTAAGACTATTAAGCAAAAAGGAGCAAATCTTAATAAAATTATAATAAGATTATAAACAGAGAGAAGAGATTTCACCCAGAAATCCATAGTGTATCAGCTTATAAAGCTTACTCGCATTCTGGCTGTAATGCTTTACAAAAGTGGATTGATTCGGTATTTTTGACCCACCGGAAGGCTAATCATCCTTTTAAAGACTTTGGTAATCTTCCCTTCAAGCAGTGGTGTGGTGCTGAACTTGCTGCTGATGGCCTTAAGGCTCGAGGTCAAATTCTCAAGTGATAGCCCACCACTCTTTTGCACCCAGGTTTATTTTCCAGGTTCCATCCAGAGGCTTCCCCTGCACAATCCTGGTGCCACAGAGCGTGTGGGCATCCACTGCCTTGCTCCACAGTTGTTTTCCTAGGGAGCCAAGAAACTTCCAAACTCTGTCATATACCTATAACTGCAACAAGTGTCCTCTCACTGCAGCTGCCACTGCCCCTTGCTGCAGCTTTTAGTCCTGTAGAAGAAACCAGTGTGATGTTTGAAAGCAACTTTGTATCATCTTTTATTAACCAAGTTAGTGCTGAATGGCTGTCACCAGGAGCAGAGCTATGCAAACAACACAAGGGTTTTGCCCTGTTGCTGAAGTGGATGAAAGGAAGCGCAGAAAGATGACAGTTGGATTTGTTTCCTGGAAAATAGAACACGGAAGAAGCATCCAATACTAAAAAAGTCTAAGATTCCACCCCCCCACCACCTTCAGCTTAATTCAATTTGATACAAGTTACTCTTTCTTACTTTGCCTGATGTAATAATTCAAAATAACTTTCAGAATGAGAGGAGCCACTTCCTTCTCTCCAGGAGCAGTATAAGGATGCAGTCTGGCCTGTGCTACAGGGGAATGGTACCACTGGTGTTATTGTGCCCCAAACTCATTCAGTGCCCTGCTTTCACGCACTGACCCTGTCCATTTTCTCTTTAAGAGTCCTGACAGATGGTCACTGTCACCTGTTCCCCATCAATCACTAACCCCCTTGCCTGCTTTTCAGGAGGGGTAAGGAAGTTGTCCATAATGTGTTCCCTGTTAGAGATGGTGTTTTCCTGGGCTGGTACTGGCCAGGATGTGCTCGCCTCCCACTCCTGTCTGTCCAGACAAATCACAACCAAAACTTAAAAAGCCAGTCTTCTGTAAGTATGTTTTTAACATGCCTGCCATAGTCTAGGGGATAACTTTAAAATGTGCATCAAGTATAATGAATTGATGAATAAACACTTTTATGACATCCATCTCTTTCCCCCAAAACTGCTCCCAAAGGTTTGCCAATCAGTGGTAGCTGCATACAGCTCTCTCTTGGGATCTTCAGGGGTGGAAAGTCTCAGCTAATCAGAAATACGCGTGTGTATCTAAAATGTACAGTATCACAGTCTGGGTCATTATGGCAGAAACTGCATCCTGCCGTGAGCACAGAGTCTCTTCCTCCCTGGTGGCAGCTGGCATGTGACAAACGTGGAGAAAAACATGGGGAGTATGTGTGCTACCAGGTTTTAAATGCCTCCTCAGGCTGCTAAAGCAAATCTTCCCGGGCAGACTAAGTAGTGAGAGGCCTATGCTGAGCATCCTGAACTGGGAGATGGGCAGGAGTGCTGTAAGATTCCCCAGTTTTTCTGGTGCTGACGGCATCCATCTTGAAGGGGATGCTGCATAGCGGGTGTTGGCATTCAAAGATTTTTTTGACTTGAGTTGTGAGCAAAAGTACTGGTACCTGAGAAACTTCAAGCATGTTCATTTTAGCTTGTCCAAGAGCATGAAATGAAGAGATGGAAGATACACAACACATTGTGGCATATTTCCCCATCTACTCTTCTCTAATATGTGCAAATGACTTTTTTAAATATTGAAAAAATGTTCACTTTGAGTTTATAATACTTAAATTGTCATCTCATTGTCTTTTAGTTCCTCTGAAATTACACTAGTTGTGATAGCAATTTATTAATGCTATTAATTTTATAAAGGTTTTAAAGTTCTCACAGTACCATTACTTCGAAGGTACTAATCTTAGGTCTTTTTCACGTTGTTTATTGGTAGTGTGGCAGCACTTCTTTTTTCAGAGAGTACATTACTTAAGCATTGTCAACTGATTTTGCATGGATATCTCAGTTTTAAAGGTAAATTTTTGTTGTGATAGAGATATTCTGTTAAGATCATTATCTTATGGACTTTTTCCTTAAGGGGCTATTCTAAAATTTTTCTTCTTGTGTTCTGCAAACTCTAAGGTATTTTGTTTTCATAAATTATGAAAGGAAAATGTCACAAGCTATCACTGTTTCTGTTCTCTGCCTTTGCTGACAGCTGTATGATGCTCATTCAGTGCAGCAGATTGGAAGCTGAAAGTTTCATCAATAAATATGACTCTGATGGCTTCATGTCAACGGTCAAGGTAATGGCCTTTTATTATCCTGGAAACACACTTCCACAAGCAGTGTGTATATTTTTTCTTAAATTCATCTGAGGAGACATTTTTTTACTTTTACATACAATTTTAGTCATTGTTCTTTCTAAGTGATATATAAAGCATTTTAATTCAAGAAGAAAAAGATATTAATTTTTTAAAATTTATTTATTACTGCATGCTGAAGAAAAAAGAAATTAGGATACAGTGTTGAATTGTCTTATTGCAAATTTTGTGATGACTGTAGAAGTATTTTAGAGTATTTTGAAATTTATAAAATTAGAAAGGGAAACATGCAACTGACCTATTTGCAACTGACCAAAGTGCAGCACTGAGAAGTTTACAGTGTTAAAAATCACAGAATGGTTTTATTCTACACTAATTGCATAAAAAATAATTTTGTGTTTCATGGAGGTTTTTTTATTATTATGGTTAAAAATATTAATTTTTAAATGGAATTTTCCAGCCCATTGTACTACTGAAGAAAATTATTGTAACACATGTAGATACTGCCAGAAATAGCATGCATCCATTTGAGAAAGAAATGAGCATTATAATATTTCAAGTTTTTATTACTGTTTTGCATATTAAATGCTTTCTAATATTTAAAATGTTTTTGCAAGTTTCAACTTTTCTTAGAGCTTTTTGAAGTGGTTTATTAGATGTATTTATTGTTAATGAAATTAAATTTTAATAAGAAACTTGTATATATTTCTTTGTCTAGCTAGTTAGGTGATACTCAATACTTGGCCCTCAAATACTAACTTGTAAATAAAAATCTAGGGAAAAAAGATGCCTGCTTCTACAAAAATATTTCTCATTCAATGTCTGTAGTGCAGTTTTATATTTAATCCAAGAGTTTTCACACAGATTTGTAAGATTTTTAAAATATCTAACTACTTTTGTTGTGTATATGATTCTCAGTAGCACCTGATTTGCACAGATTTCTCTTTAAAACATATATTCCACAAGACAGGGGAAACAATCAAATTTCAGTGAATCTGCCAGCAGATTAATGTATTAGTGAAACTACTAATGGGAGATACTGCTTTGGCCCTAATAATGTGAAGAATGTGGCCCCTTTTCATGTTAAAACTGGATTCATTTGGGTTTCCTTTTTTAACTTTTCTGCATGGAGTTTTAGCTTCCATATATGTTAAAGCATTTTGTAGACTTGTTTTAATAGAAACAATATTAAAATCAAGCTGGAATTCTTTCCAGATATTTAAGGAATAAAATAACCTGTACAACATCCATGAAAACAAGCTAATTTTTATCATGCGTCTTAGCCTCATCTGGTAGAACAGTAGTTCCTTTCATATAGTTTGCATCTGGTGTGTTCTGCTTTTTCTAAAATAATATTTTAAATTGTGGCACCCAACTTGTGCTGAGTAAATAAGATGTCCCAAATGCTGTATATGTTGGGTATGGTCCCATTGTTCCTGTCGAAGACACGGCCACCAAACCCTCCCAGCAGAGAGGATGCTCTGCTTGCAGAGGTCCTGGGAGCTCCAGGGAACCTGATGGACCAGCTTGTGTCTGCCCAAGTTATACCACAGGTATGCAGCTCTCTGGCAGTAGCACTACACACAAACTTGCTATCCTTCATAAAGAATTTGAAAGCACTAACTAAAAATTATGTTACGAGGAAGATGCTTTCTCTGGTCACTTAAGTCAATTGATGGGAACCACTAAGATGGGGAAGAGGACCAGAATCAGGTGATGTGGCCCTGATCTGCTGCAGAGACTTGTCCTTTTTTGGGCAATGCAGGATCAGGCTTCCTTCTCCTCTGCCAGTAGTAGAACTGCAAACTTAAAATTCCAATCCTTTCATGCTAGACGGCTTCAAAAAAGTAGAGATATGAAGCAAATAAAGCAACATTTTACCAAAAGTTCATTCATCAAAAAGCTGCATATTTTGAAAAGGGTAAAAGTACTACTAGACCCATCAGGGATAAGTAAAGGCTATATACTATAGATTATTTTAATCCCCTTGCTAGATATAAAAGGGATAATTACATATTTGTGGTTGAAGCCATGTGGTGGAAAAATCAATACAACTTTTTTGTATGACACTTCATTAGTGTGAAAAATTTTAAAAGCTGAAAAGAACTGCCTTGCAATTAAATGCCTCTGCTATTTCAGATTCAGTAATGGGTTTGTATTATTATCTAGTTTATTTGAAATAGTGGTTGCACTACAGCAGTAATTGGAAAACATTGATTATGCACTTGTATATAGAAAACCTGGCAAATCATTACAGGGCATAGCAACAGTTAGTTAGCCTTACTAATGAAGCACTAATTGCTGTAAGTAGGTTAACATGTTAGTGAAACTACAGGGACATAGAGCTTTGAAATCTTTTATCTGTTCAGTGTTATGTATTTTTTTTTAATCTTATTTTGAGAAATCTCATTTTGCAAACACAAACCACAAGACTCTTGATGCTATATTTGGAATTGTTTCGGAGATTTGGTTTGTGTGGGTTTTTTTTTCGTTTGGATAGAAAGTCTAGTACACTCTAGTCATATTTATGCTACTCCAATCAACATGGTGACTTCAATGTATGTAAATGGCTAACTGGAGTGAAAGGCTAGTTGGCTCAATTGATTTCCTTATTCTGATGCAATTATGTCATCCATGCTATATGCTTCTTGAACAAATTTTTTTTTTAATTAGACTGTTCTATGTTTGAGGTGGTAGCTAAACTGCAATAATATGACCATTTGGGATAAAATTTTTTTCACATAATCTTCACTTTTTGAAAACGTGAAGGTTCCAAATCTCTCCAATAAAATGTATTAGAAATAGAATTGGACTATTATATTATAGCTATTGACTCAGAAAAACATATTACAGTTTCTTTAATTGATTATGCTACATTAGCACGTCTTGCAAGCTTTTGAATCAGAAGTAACTTGAACGTCACTGCTGTAACCAGTATCTCACTAAAAACAGATCTTTAAGGTTTGGCCTATGAAGCAGCAGGAGGGATGAAATCCTGACCCGTTCTGAAAGCCAGAGCACTTACTGAACCTCCTCCTCACAACACTGCTTCCCAGGAGAGGGTTGCATGGCAGCTCTGTTACACAGTATGGTGCTCTCTGGACACAGAGCAGGGGAGCCAATGACTGCCCCACCGCCCTTCCACTGGTGTCCCCCAGACACTCCCTCAGGAAGGTGAATGCAGAGCTTGGCTGAATGAAGCAGGTTGCAAAAACCTCTGCAGCATTTTCTCTGCCTGCCTTTCTCCCACCGTATAGCGCAGCAGCTCCATTGCATTTTGATAGTGCTTGGCTGCAAAAGTGCAGGGCCAGGATTTCCTTGTTTTAAATAGGTGTTAAATTCTCTCTCAGATTCACAAGAATAAAGCATGACCCCCTAAGACGTTGTATAATGACCTTGACTTACAGAACATCTTGGAACAATTCTTACATTGAAAAGTAAATGAATAACAACACACAAAGTTTACTAACCAAGTGCTAGAAAATGCCAGTTGTGATTCTTACCACATTCCAGTTTTTTAGAAATAAGCGTGTGTGGTTTTTCAAAAGATTTTAAAGGCTAGGAGGGATGTTTTAAAGGGAAAACTGCTGCCAGTTGAGAGCTAGCCTCAACTAGTTCTGCTTTGACTCAGCTTACTTAACAGTATTATACCCTTCTGTTCATAATAATGAGCTGTTTTGTGCAAAGCAGCTCATTATTATGAATGTAAGGGCATGTTTGGACTAGTAAAGCAAATCATAAAAATTGCTGCCCATGTCACGTTTTTCTTTTGTCAATAAAAGATTTTCCTCAGGGTCAGAAACAATTATTGACCAGAGAAAAATCTCAAGTTCCATTTGGAAATTTTACCCAATGATTCTGCAAGTAGGGAAGCAAAGTTATGAAACTAAAAGTATGTGTGGTGAACATTATCTGCAAGGTCTTTTATGTTAAGGAAATCATGACATCTGCCAATCTTTCAAATTCCAAAGGGTAAAGAATGAGGTCTGTTAGGCTGTCATCGAACATGACAGGCTTAATGTAAAGTTTATAACAGAAAAAGGGCAATCTTATTGTGGTTTATTCAGTTTTATGTTGCTTGTTCAGTAGAAAAGCTCATTTTTTTATCTAATTTATAGCATCTGAAATACCAAACAGATTTTTTACATATCTCCTGAGCTCGCAGCTCTTCTTGACTACCCCTTAGTCATTCCTTTAGGGAGCAGTCTTAAATCCTTCCAATTTAGCATCTATGTGAGACCAGACAATTGTTTTACTTGAGCATATCCTTCAGTTGTTATAGAGCTGTTTCTAACTCCAAACATTTTAGTTTAATTACTGCTTAGAATATTTGCTATATTTTTATCTAGGTTGCCTCTCACTTGAGCCCATCGGGCTGAAGAAAGAATTACTCCCCATGCTGTTCTGTAGCCTTTCTTGTTCAGATCTGTAATTGGCCCTGTGTTTTTGACTTTTTGCTAATAAGCAGCTTACTTGCTCTCCCACTAGACTCAACCCACCACTTTTGTTTCATGAATTTTACAAAGGATTTTAATAGATGCTTTAGGCTATGCAAAATGTTATATGAAGGAAAGCATTAATGCTCTAGCCTTGACACAAAGGATGTGTGAATGGCTGCTTATCATTACCGTCAGGTATCAGAATTTTCATTAGGAGTTCTAGAGGACAAAAGGGGAAAAAGTGTAGCTATATGAAAGAATATTAACCTATACTGTGTAACCAACTACAATTGCTTAGCATTTTACATTAACTCTCTTCAGACACTGGCTCTCATTATTTTTACACATACATAATAACTGCTTATTATAGCTGTACGGTTCACACTGATATATTGTAGATAAGGTTGTGTCAGCACTTCCATTATAAACCCTATTTTCAGAGGTTTAAAAGGCAGCTGTAAAAATTTACTCCAGACAGAAGATTGGTTTTCCAGGTTTCTGCCTCAAGCAATTTTTTTTAAACCAATTAAAAACAATTGGCTGTTTTTTAAGCTACAGAAGTAAACAAAACAAATTAAGAGGTTTAAAGCACTTTTTGCACTTCTGTAGCACACAAACCTTTATTAAAAAAGAGAAAAAGAAATTTAGGAAGCTGTCTGTTAATGTTATGCTCGCCAGTAGTGTTCTGCAAGAAAATGTACTCTGGGCATTGCAACAGAGAGTTGTAAACCAGGATACTACAGCTTAAAATTGACTACTAAGTGCAGTAGATGATTCTTAACTAAAGAACTTTTTTTTTAGCTCTAGAATATAAGCCTGGATCTTGCTGTCACCAAACATAGTTCTAATTTTTTTGGGCTACTCACTCCTCCAGGGGCTTAAAAGAATCATTTTCCTTAGGCTTTGCCTTTGGCTCACTGGGAAACCAAGGAGTGATTTTGCAGTCACATACCTGGCAGCAGCAGACCCATTTGCTGTGGTGTTGGGGATCTCTCCTCAAAGCTTTCCACCCCTACGGGAAATAATGGTCAGGAACTTGGTTGAGAACTTCTAGAGATGGGGTGAGAACCTTCCCATTTGTGCTTGTGGATGAGCCTGGCACTGCCATCTTCACAGAGACGATGGAGGTCAACTCCCTTCCCTCTTTGCATTACATGGCTCCCTATAGAGGCAGCCCTGCTGGTGAACAGCTCAATGGGGAAAGGCTCACACATCAGTCTCCACTGAATTACGGATTCGGCATGTGACACTGGCATTTTTTACCAACTGTGTCATGAGTACACACAGCCCCTCATGCTGCAGAGAGGCCAAAAATTCCCTGAAAGTTTCTGAGCAGAGAAGGGATGTGTCTAAAGTTGCGTTTGAAGACTTGTCATACATGAGGTGTGATACCTCATCTCCTTGCATCTGACAGGGGAAGGTGTGGCTGTCACTCACAGTGCCCTTCCCTTGAGTTAGTTAATTCTGTGAATAATGTCCAGGTGCCATGCATGGCGGATGGGGGAGCACTGTTGGATTTTGCTCTGTAACTGTACCTGGCAGTGAGAGAGAAAAATAACAGTACATCCGTGGTTATGGAGGTTACTTGGGAGGTACCCAAATTAGTCAGCTTGATGTCCCAGCATTTCAGCCCATCTGTTCAAAGAGGGATTTACCCACTACTGTGAATTGTGCCTTACTATCTACTGGGTAATATTATGCATTAAATTCTGCAAATAGATTTAGGTATGACATTTCTGACAGTTGTTCAGCTGAAATGGATTAATAATGCATTTTTATGACCCTCTTTTCACTTAAAAATATATTACAGTGCAATGTTTTGAGTGAGTCTCTAGTAGAAATATTTTAAATATATTTAAATAAAGTTGGCTCATTTGGGATAGACATCAACAAAAGAAAAAACCCACCCATATATGTTCTTGAAGCCTTGTCACTAATTTGGAGGTACTTGCTATCTTTCCCCTTAACTGATTTCACAAGGGAATGTCACATGCCAGAAATGTGGCTGGGAAATGCCAGTGCTGTATCTTTTACCATAAGAACAAAGGACCAAATCCTGAAGTTTCTCCTAGATATTGGGTCAGTTTGCAATATGGCAAGGTCCTCATTACAGAACTGAGTAAAGTGTCTGGAACTTAGGAAAAAGTAAAAAGGTACCTGGAACAATGTCAAGCTTTGGAAATTAAAGCATGTCGGTTGTGTTTTGAGGGGGCAGTTTGTAAAAATTGGAAAAATGTGTGACAAACACAACAAAACCTTGTATTTGCTTGCTTAACTCTTTTTGTTATGTGGTAGCGATAACAACACAGAAATCAGTCTGTTAATGAAAACAGCTTAGTAAGATATTGAACTTCTGACCCTATTGGCTTCCGTTAGTTCCACTCTACACAAATAGACTGCCATTAAGTTCCACGTAGATAATTATCTGTATCCTAGTAGTTGCCACGGTACCTGCATACAGAGCAACACCAGCCCTGAAAATGGCTGTCACAGGGCACGTTTGCTCTGTCTGTTCCAGAACTGCAGCACCTGCCTCAGGCTGCCTCGCACTGACGTGCTTTTGGAGATGCTGGTGTCTGGATGATTCACCCTGTGGTTCCAGGCAGAAAACCATTGCTGCTGCCTTTCTGAAAAGCAAAGTTAGATGAGGTGTGGAGTACCCATAATCACATCTGTCTACCTCGCAAGGCAATAGCTGCACAAGCATGAAATGTAATAAGAAAAAAAAAAAAAAACCAGAAAAGAAATGTGAAAAGGTGTCAAAGTTCATGCATCATAATGTGGTTTCTATCAAAACAAAAATTTATGTTTAGTTCTAAATTTGAAGCAGTCTGGTTTATGAAGGAGCTAATAGTATCTCTGTAAAACTCATTAGGTATAAGCCATCTTACGTTTTAGATTTGCATTTTACAAAAAGAAGCTATTTGTGTTTGCAACCTTATAAAAGGATTGTAAATTAAAAATCAAGACAAAGGATCAGGCAGGTTTCATCCGGGCCAAAGAGTTCATGTTGTGTTTCAGTTCTCTGATCTTTCCTGAAAAAGCTGTTTGGTATGTGTTTATTCAGCAGCTAATGAAGATAAGATATATTTCATTAATTTTTTTGGACAATACACCCATGTGTACTGAAACTGCAAAAACCCAAAGAATGAGTGTGCCCTCAGGAAGCAGTAGAGAGACCATGCAGTTAAATGCACATGGTGACTACTGAAAATGAAGCTACATGGAGCCAGCTGCGAGGTCCAAGCCTGCTGTACGTATGGCATTGAGCAAAGCAATTTGGAGATAACAGTGGTGTAGGGAGGAATGAAATCCATCTCTCCAAACTTCTTATGCTGGTACTTCAGGTTTCTGTGAGGGGTGTGTTATGCCCTTACACGTTTCTTTGAGTACCCAGTATATTACAAATATGTGACATTTTGGATTTTAGTGCAACAGCCACACTTAGTACAAAATGGAAGGAACAGTGTTTATTATAGTCTGGATACTCTCCATGTTATGTATGCTAAATTATAGGTTATCCCACAATATTTAGTGTTAATGATGACTGCTACATTTCCTCTGCTATGTAGAACTGATTCCATGAGAATTGTTTATAATGAGATTGAAATATAGTGGCTGGGCTTATATGATAAGTTGCAATTATCTTGAAACAACTAAATTTACAAAATATTGTTGAAGATTTGGACTCCTTTTTTCTGCAGAGAAATTTAAATTTTAGAGATAGGCAAGGGAGAGATGAGTACAAATTTAGCCAAATTTTCTGTGTGTGCTATCTTTGATCACAGGGGTGGCTCTTAGTAAAGTGTTCTTCACTTCTCCATAAGCTTACAAAAGCATTATTCAGAATAGGTACTTCTCTTTGCAATCCAAGCAGAGAGAGTAAAACCAGTCTTTGGGTCAGTCTAGTTGAGATCAACTACAGGCAGAATACAGATGATTTAGATCACTGAGCCATGGCTAGAATGGAGCTACGAGATATATTCCTTGTGATGTGTAACAGCAAGGGACCAAGCTCAAGCAGTTTGGTTTCAACTGTGTTCCTCAAAAGTGAAGACAGAGCCACAGAGTTTATCTCTGATCCTAAATAACATAAGGTTTTTGTTTGAGGGTTTTTTTTTCCTGCTTAGTTCTAGTTTATCCTCTGCAAGTAGGAGAAACATACGTATCAACTGTGGAATGTGAAACACAAGGCAGGTTCTATAAAGTGTTGGTATAATGCACACCACTTCCAATAATTGTAAACTATTCACAGAATTGCATAGTCTGTAACATTTTGGGAGTAGAACTAAAGAAGCATTGAAAGAGTAGGGTGATGAGGACATTTAAAATATGTGGAGAACTATGTGTAAACTCCCCAACACCTTTGACTAAAGGTAGATATCAACAACTAAAATGCTTCCAGATACAGAGGCATGATTAAAAAAAAATAATACCATTAACTTATAAACCAGAGAAAAATTATTTTCCCTCTTATAAATTAGCAAAGTGTTCTGCAAAACACTGATAGAGTGGGTCTGCAAAAGGCAAACCAGGTTGAAAGCAGTCAGAGACAAGAACAAAACTTTTCTAGTTGGCTACAATGTTATTTAACTTGAGCATATGGATCCACCTTAAGAAAGGTCCAAGGAGTGAGATGGAAACCAAATACAGTCAAAGGAAGTTGGGGATGTGGGTGTCAGGTTGTCAGTAATCTGACAGCTATGGTAACTACCCTCTAATCCAGCAGCTCCTAACCACGCTCTCGGCTGACACCGCAAGGACTGACTGACAGCTGAAGAGCGGGCACTTTTTACAGGCAAAAGTGACATCCAGTCTATTAAGGCTGACAAGCACAAAGCAGAGATTTGCCCTGAATGGTTTGGTACTGAAGCCTAGTAAAGGGGTTATTTGAAAGGTCTTAGAGAAAGTGTCAGACTCAAGCTCAGATGATAACAATATTGTAATGATAGCACTGGACAATGAAGTGCTATGATTGCCCATACAGGCCAGGAAGATTGCATGTGGATATTGAGCTCTAGAAGCCAGTTCACAGCTGCAGATTCTCAAAAGCAAACATGCAACAGCTCTAAAACCATTCTATGCCAGAATCTTATTTTTTCAGTGTATAATAATTTAATCATTCCTCTGTTACTCTCACTCTGGTGTCTAAGGAAAAAATTAGCAAGGGGTAATTACCGCAGACCCCCATAGAAGATACAAATGACAAAAGTGTTACACTAAGTGTCTTGCAGGTTAAAATCAGATGTGAAATCTAGTGTTCTAAATATTGAAAATATACAGTATTAATGGAAATAGCTTTATCCTATTCCAAATGTTAAGTAATGGAGAAATTTAAGTGTGATACTGTATTGTGAATTCATACACAGACATGCTGAACAAAATGGGACTAATAAGTAAATATTAAAGGGTTTAGCATTATGTAGTAGCTAAGCAATTGACTGGTACTGTGAGACTCCAGAAGGTATTACAAACATGTAGTCCTTCGTTATAGCAGGATCTGTATCTGCTACTGAGTAGCATTAAAAAAAGACATGTTCCTTTTTCTGTAAAGCCCTTAAAATTTTATTCTGCTTTGTTTTTCTTGTTTTTTTCATATTAAAATACAATATTTAATCAACTGATGAAGTGATTTTTTTGTTTGTTTGGTTGGTTTTTTACATGGAAGCCTAATCTGTAGGCAGCTGCTTCTCCATTCCCACTCTTCCTAGTACTGTCCTTGAGATCCCTCATCTGGCACCCACACTTAGTGCATGCTAGAAACCACGTGATTTAGACTGGCTTTTCAAGTAGGAACAGCACCATTCAACAGTTAAACCATGTTGTACTATATACTTACTCTTCAAAACAATCATTAAAAATCTGCATAATTGTTTTCCATATATCAAAGTGACCCTGCAGTTAGGCTTCCTGTTGTGTTTTTGTTTGTTTCTTTGTTTTAGTTTTGTGTCTTTTTTCCCCTCTTTTCTTCCAGATACTTTCAGATAGTCACCCCTCCTTTCCATTGGATGACTTTATATAGCTTCAATCTATGAACTGAATCTAGTTTAACGGAGAGAAGACTCAATTTTATGTCTCCTCTGCTTATGACTGCATTTTCTGGGGAACAGAAGTTTACAAGCCAAGATTAATCAGATCAAGCTTAAAAGCAACTCGGATTGTAATTGCCAAGAAGAAGAACGACCAGATTATGGTCACTGACTGGAGAATGAAGAGTTTACAGAAAAAAGCTACTAAATCCTGCACATGGTCTGACTGCAAGTAAGTGAATAGTCAAGACTGGAGTAATTTTCAACCATTGCTACTGGTTGTCCAATTATTGCCTTTAAGCAGAAATGTTTGTGAAGTATTTTAACAGTAATGTAACTGCTTTCATTATTCAGAATACCAAAGAACTAACATAGCATATGTCTGGTTGGCACAAATTTGTATTTGTGCATAGTACCAGTACTAGGGACTTGAAAAAAAAAGATCATATCAAATTAAAAGTGATGAAATTTTGTCACTGAAGGTCGGCTAAGGTACCTCCTATGCATGGCTCAACTTCAATACTTTGCAATACAGTGGGTGCAAACATTATACATGAGTTTGCTTCCAGCCGTGTCCTTATCTGGCTTGGGCTCCTCAAAATCAGTGTGATGATACAGCATGCCATGCTGTACAGTGGGATTTCCTATCAGATGACTAGAAAAAATGTAACAATACTGGAGCCTAGGGTTACTCCTAGAAACTAGAGCATCCTTGCTTTACAGCTACTATTCTTTGGTAGACTTACGTTAACAGTGTCACTTCCTTGTTTCTCAGTGAATGGGATTTTTGATTGTTCCTGTTTAGTCCATGGTGTTAGTTTGAGAAGGTGTGTCTGAAAGCTTGCTCAGAGAAGTAGCAATGTAACCTCCAACTCTTTCATTTTTTATATTTTCTCACTTTTTTCTTCTAACATTATTAACTGTGACCTACTGCATGACAATTGGTGACTTCATAGCACACTGCATCAGGATCTCTGCTAAATTTTGATATTAAGACGCCAAGGGGTGGAGCAGCCACGTCCTTACCAGTGGTGAAAGCACTTTTGTTTGAATATAGAGGCATAATTTCAGTCTTTGCTCCAGGTGTGTGGAAGAGCTTGTGCCTGTAAATAGGAGTGGGCTCTGCTTTCGGTGGAGAAGCCAAGGCAGAACCAGTGTGAGTGTGGCCAGTCACGTTCACCCCAGTGTGCTGGGAATCGCACAGGCAGAGGTGTTACGTGGGCTGGCTTAATGAAATACCTATATCCCTGGGGAGTTTTTGGACTTCTTTGCTGAAGTCTTTTATGGTGTCATGAAATTTCCAAAAAAGTTCTGCTCTGAGCTGTACAAATAATTGTTTTCATTCCTCCATGTGGTCTGGATTTCTTGAATATTTATGTGTCATAGGTTCTAATTGTTTGAGCTGGTGAGACCAATGAGTAGAACTGAAGGTCTGAGTGAAAGTACTCGGTGTGAAGGTCAAACCCCACTGTTTTCAAGAACAGTCAAAAGGAAATAAGTGAAAATTATATGAATATATTGAATGTAGTTAATAATGCTGTTAAATATATGTCATACTTTCATGTGTTTGTTCAACTCTACGTATATACATATGTATGTGCTGCATTTTTCAGTGTCATGGTTTTGTTGATTTGGGATGGGAGTGATTTGGTTTATTTGTTTGGGTTTTGGTTTTTTTGTTTGTTGGTTTGGGTTTTTTTACTTTGGTAAGCTAGGATTTGCCTTTATTTCTTTGCTGCTTAGTGTTTTGTTTGAAAAACTATTTAATGTTATTTTTCAGTACACTAGATTTTTCTAAGGGCAACCAAACCCACTTACGGATTTTTATATTTCTAGAAGCATGACACAAATACATAACTTTTGGCAAGAGTTCAGTAGAAAGAATTACCTGAAACTTGGTGCCAATGTATTCGTATATTTGCTGTTCTAAACTAAAAACCTGATCACTAACTATATAGTAGCCATCTGTCATTTACAAAGTGACACATCCAATTTAAAATCAGTAGGAAACAAAATGTTTAATCAGAATTTTAGAAATACTTGCTAACCATGAATCTTGAAGGCCTAACTACTTAGCTATTACAGTGCAATTTATCTGACAAGGGGTGTCATCTACTGCAGATGATGCACAAGTGCAAGTCAGCATCACCTTGAGCAGGTTACTTTATCTGTCCTTTGCCCCAATTTTTTAGACTGTGGAATGGGAAATAGAGATTTTCCATTTATAGGAAAGGTATTGACAGAAGGTGAGTTCAAGTGGGTTACTTACATATCAGACTTACACTAAGTTTTTATTACATGTACCTGCCAAAGGTGTTAGAAAATATTGTAGATTTTTGGATATCAGTGTGAAGGGTTTTGATGAAATTATATGACATGGGAGAATTTAATAGGGCAGGAAGCCTGTTTTGGTTATGTGTTTCTAGAACATAACTAAAAGATATGAGCACAGACCACTGAAATACAAAATTTAGTGATGAAAATCTGCACAGAAGTTTTATACTGAGGCTGACTCCTCCTAGGTCATCAGATTCAGTCCCTTTGTGCATTAAATTCTGTTAGACTTTTTTTTGCTTGTGTGCTGTGCCTAGCTGGTATTAGTTCCTAATATTATCACCTTAAGTTCCTAAGTTCCAGAGTTACCCTGCATAAGTATACAAAGCAAAAGAAAACCTGTTCTGAGGAGCTCAGCTTTAATAGATGAGACAGATGGAGATGTGAAATGATTCACCCAGGATCATCACAGAAAGAGGAGGTCAGTCACAAAGTCTTTGAACTCCAGGAGGACTCAGGGTATTAGGTTGTCCTGACTCCTTTAGGCTCCTCCTTGGAGTGATGCGCTCTGTCAGGAATTGTCCTGTTTATCTTCTTTCACTTCTCCAAGTGGAAAATCCAGTGTGCTGCAGAAATAAAATTTTAAATATGATTTTATATTGGGAAAATAGAAATGCCTGATGATAAAAACAGAAGCTGGTTGCAGTATTTCCCGGGTGTGTTTCAGAAGATGGAGCTCTGACGATGATGTAAGCTGTTTAAACTAGTCATAGAGCCAAGAGAAATGTAAATCTTTATTAGCTTCTTAGCTTTATTTTACTTTGGTATTTGCCATTAACAGTTATTTTTAAAATACAGTAAGTGAATCCATTTTCCATACAGTAGTTGTGGAAAACCTTGCAGATTTAAAAGAAAAAAAGATAGAGAGAATAACCTCTGAAGACCTGAAAAGAGAAAAATTGGATAATAAACATTCAATCAGTCTGGGGTATTTTGTAAATCAGGCCGCTTTTATTTGGATATACTATTGTTTAACAACCGGTTTAAATTGGGACCAGCATCCTGATTCTGGACAACAGGGCTTTTATTGGAAGTCCCTGCCACTTTTAAACATCTTTAATACATTTTAAAAATAGAACTGTAAAAACCAGTAACCAGACTTCAAAGCGAAGACATGTTGTGCCAGAATTACGAAGCTGGTGCTGATTTTCACTGGCTGTAAAGCCTTGGGAGCGCCCTGCGGTCTGTCCCATGGTGACAAACACCAGGAGCACAGGCGGCTGGCGTGTGAGCACCCAGCGAGGAAGGGAGGGGAGGGAGGGTGGCACCCTTGTCACTGGGGACACGTGGGAGCTCGGACCCCTGTCCTCCAGCCTCAGTCATCCATTCATCCCACAGCTCCCCAGCAGCATGGCCTGGCCTTCAGGAGGGGATCAGAGGCGTGGGGCATAGAAAAGCAGCATGTTAGTGGTCAGCTAGAATAGCAAGGGTCTTTTGGTGGTACTCAACAGCATATAGGGGAAACAGAGAGCCACCTCTATAGCCACCTCTATGTCCTGCTCTACATAAGGGCTTTTCTGTCAGAGTGTGTTTGTTCTGCACTGTTTAAACCATTTAAAAAGAGGTTTCTAACATACTTGCATATTGCTCCAGGAATGAGTGGGTAGAAGAGTCCATAAAAGTGATATAACAGCTATCAGTATGATGGTGCTGGGAGAAACAGCCAGGCAGGGAAGAAGAAAACACTTTGATTTTTTTATGTCTCTGCTTAATATACGATACTTTTTGCATACTAAGGTGAAAGGACAGGCTCTGCTGGGTTAAACTGGCCGTGCTCTACTGGGGCTCCACCAGCTTGAGCAAAAGACTACTCAGGAGTTGGCATCATTTACACCTGCGTTTGTAGAGCAACAGTGAAGTTTCTCAAGCAAGTACTGGCGGAATGGCTTCAGCTGCCTACTTCTCTGCTTGACTTACAGGCAGGTCCTCTTAAAGTACCATAATTTGTCAGTGTCTTGGCTTATGAGCTGCTACTGTGGCTATGCCCCTCTCCCAGGAAAAGCACCACAGCAGACTGTGGCCCTTCCTTAGTAGCCTTCTGCAATGAATATTTCAGAACTACTAGTGCTATCCTGTAGGAAGATATTGTCACAACATAGCTTGAGAAATGAGTTTGAGATGAGTAGGTTACGACAACTGGTTTATTGCCATCTTCAAATAGGCAAAAATGTGAAAGGGATCTCTCCAGTGACATATCTGCAGAGCACGTTCACCTGGGAATAGGCTAATTGCACACTCGATGCCGCTGCAAACCCACCTATGCATAACTAAAATGAACACGTATTTGACAACTGCACTGCATTTTAAAAGAAATTTTAAAATGCAGCGATTATAGAGCCCCAGGGCCTGATGTATATCTACTCAACACTGAAGATTTTATTTATTAAAGATAGGTCCTGTATCAAAGTTTTGGAAAATTAGGACCCAAAGATGTGTTTCAGTAAATATTTAGTGGAAAATCTTCTGGCAGAATGTGGATTCATGACCATGTTAGGACTTTCTCTGTCTGTAGCTTTGGCATGGGATCTTTCTGATTTTACTGTTAGACAAATAAACCTTTTGTTATGTATTAGAATCTTAGTTTTAAATCCATAGGTGTTTGGTATCCTCTGCCAAAAAAAAAAGTGTGGGTACATGATTCCTGGTGTAACTAAGCTATTCTATATTTACACATGACCATCGTTATGGTTTCAGATCCTCTTACAAAACTTAAATAAGGTGTCTGAATAGCCTACAGAGGGCTCTTATAGGTCTGTCTTTCTTTAGTTTCCATGTCTAAAGTAAGTCAGGATTGGTTACAACTGAATTTCTTCTGATTTTTTATTTCCCAGCAGTGTTGTATTCATCTAAGATTTCTCCATCTTAACAGTTTTAGGGTTTAGTTAACTCTAATGCTGCTACTGTAACTCTGGAGAGCAGGTTACCAACAGTGCCCAAGAGAGTTGGTCTCCTCCAGACGTGCTGTGTGATGTCCTGTGCAAGGAAAGAGGACCTAACTTTCCCCAGACAAGAGGGAATTTTGTTGCTGATGGTGCTGCCCACACACAGCCCCTGTCCCTTCCAGGCTCCCTAGCTCACAGGCTGTTAGAGCTGAGTGCTGCTGCCACACACAGTGTGTCTAAATCTTGGCAGGGGTTAAGCAGTCTTGGAAGAGATTGCTGACTGCACACTTGGTAAAGGATCTCTTCTAGGGCAGGAGGGTGAGCCTTACCAGTTTCCCTGCTGATTTTCTTCACTCCCACACTGAGTTGCTCCAGTGTTTCCTATGAGGGTTTACTCTATAAAGCACTGTTAAACCTCCAGCTGATACAAGGAATCGCTGTCTGCCTGCTAAACAACTTTTCATACCTGGATTGTGATGAAGTCCATTATGCCCTCAAACAAGACATCCAATGGAGAACAAAGCACCCATCTCTCTTTCCACATTCAAGAATAGGGGGCATATTGTGCAGGGCTCTGTGCAAGCCTATGGCCATGTGCCAGGGAGGAAACTCCTTGCAGCAGAAGTCTGTTACCAGCACAGGCAGCTGCGGTACCAGGTGGGCAGACCCTGCCTCAGTGGTGAGGCAAGGCAGTCAAACTGCTTCGTGTGGATTTGGCTGCCATCCTGGACATAAAAAGCTTGTTTAGCTAAGATGTGTATAAAGAATTAGAAAAATAATGAGAAAGGGCAGATAGGGGACTGTATGTAATAGTTTAGACTTTCTCTGTCTTTGAGTAATGCTGGTTTTTTTCATCCAATGTTCCTTAAAACCCCACTTTATCTAGGTATTGGATTTCTTGTAGGCATCACAGCATGAGCACAGAATCAAAAACATAGTGAGGATCTCAAGAGAGTGCCTAATCTGACCTTTTGCATGGAGACTAAATCAAGATGCTTGATTGTCTGGCTTGCCCTTCGCAGGGATATTAGTGCATAGATACTAGTTCCTGGACTGCCTTACACACCTGTGGATATGCACGTTAACACTCTCTATCGGTTACAAGCAAAGTTGAAAGGGCAGCAGGCTGAACAATGCGCTGTGGGAAGGTCTCTGGACTTGATGTTTTCACTGGCATCTATTAATAAGTTGGGGCTAAAACCTCTAGTTTGAGGAAGAAGCCAGCAGAGAATTTTACAGCTGTAGACAAATATCTAAAAGGATTTGGCTCATTAAGCATTAGCAAGAAATCACACAGGAGTGTCTGAATATATTCTAAAAACAAATAAAGTGTAAGTTAAATACACAAAGGGCTTTTTTCTCACTCAGAGAATAAATAAGAATTTTCTCATTTGTTTCTAAAGGTCTGTAAGCCAGAACTTTAATGGAGTTTAGGAAAAGTGTATGAATGGATGTATATGACTATTTCTTTGGCAATCATTTCATCTCTGAAAGGATTCACTTACCAGACAGAGGAGAGAAATTAATGTTTTCCTGGGATCTATGGGTTATGCCAACTTTCTTTCCTCAGTGTTCCCATGATTCTGCTACCCATATTTCTGTTCAGTGAAGAAAGTGGTTAAGTAACAAGTGATAAGCTTGAGATCATTCCAGCCAGTAAGTATTCAGACTTGAAGTGGAACTGGGAACTATGGGTCTTGGTCTCTTCAGTTTATTGCCTCCACCTTTTCTTCCTACAATGCTCTGAAATTATTACTGCATGGCAAGAATCTTACTCATCTTCATTAAACTGAGGGAGGTGTTAAAATTCTCCTCTCATCAACATCAGAGAAAATACCTGTTTGAGGAAGAAATAGAGTATCTGTATGTGTCTATGAATTGTGATTATACTATTAGAACCTTGAAGTCACATTTTTTTACATGTAATATCTGATATCAGGATGCTTTTTCCTAGTAGACTTAGAGGGTGCCCTTCTGAGCTGAAATTCTAGAATGGTTCAACATCATGCAAAATTATGAAACAGTAAGTTTGTGTACAATATAAATGCTCGAACGCTTTCACAGCTGTTCATTTGACAAGTTTGCAGAAAAAAATAATGTTTGGTACTCTCATTCATAGTGCTACAAAAATTTATTATTTACTGAAGTTAAATTACAGTACAGTGATATGAAAGGATGCATGTATGGCTATTCCTTTATGGACTCCTAATAGCAAATAAAAATGGGCAAACTTAGCTAATTGTAGGAAAAATAAAAACCAAACCCAAATAATAAAAAAACCCACCTCCTTGCAATGCTGTAGTTCTGTAGCTGCATCATAATGTTTACTTTATAAAGAGGGCATACCCTACATTCATTTTACTTCATTCAGGCTACGTTTCTGTTATTCTCAGAATAAGAAGGCACTACGGTTTGCATCAGTAAACACTACTTATTTATACATTGGATTTGATAATATATTAAGATAATCCTTCTGGCTTTGACATGCAATCTTCAAGGTTGATACAATTTTGACCATAAAACAGAATATTGAGAACCTTCTTAAAGATCACAGTTGCCTGTCTCAAACACCACAGAAGGACTTTGCCATGAGATAAGCACAGAATGGAGCAATAGGATGGTGCTAACTCCAGGTCTGGTGAGGTCTGGCTAGTGCATCCTGGGTAATGCATCCAGACAAAAATTCCCACTGTAGCAAACTGTGTAAAGAAGGAACTGCTCATCTGGGACCACCAAAGCCCCCCACCCCCGATTACGCCTTTGTGGATACCTGGTACTTTGACTTGAGATAAGACAACCGTGGTAGAATTGTCCAAATGTTATCTCAGGCCTCCTGGGAGGTTAACAAAGCTAGGGGAGAAGAATGTATCAGTGATAATGGACACGAAGAATCCACAAGGAAAAACAGCTCTGGCTAGGTAAAAGGTAATTCTGGCAGATGAAGATCTCAGCCCACAGACTCAAAAAACCCTCCGACTCAAAAGAACTAATTAGCATTAGAAGTGAGGGAATCACTTAACCAATAGAATAAGAGAACTCTGTAGCCAATGAACATTGACTCCTTTGTTTGCTAAAATGTATAAATAGTGAAAAGTTTAGAATGACCTTGGGACCCCCACCAGGGTGAAGAAGGATCAACAGGATGATGCTGGATCCATGAGTGGTGACTATCTTCTGCTTAATCTTTCTCTCACTCTCTCCCCTCCCTTTTCTATTTCTTTCTTTCTCTCTACCTCACATATTACTGTTAAGTAAAATCTGTGCTACTGACTTCAGCGTATGGTCTTGTTTTCACCTTAATTCGCATAGAGACATCTCTCAATAATCGTATCTTAGCACATTGCCACTATAAACTCAGTCAAAAGACTGAATCTTGGAATGAATATTCAAGTTATGCTCCTTCTATAGACAAGTATATTAATAAATATGAATGACTTAGCATCTCGGTTTCCTTCTTTCATTAGGAGTTGCAGCCCTCTATATAATACTTGCTTTGTTTCAGCAATATTTTCTGGAATGCTGCCTAGCACTGTTTTTCTTACAGTAGGTAGAAATTAAAAGACTATAAAGGTGCCAAAACTAAATAGTATTGATTATTCTCTTTCCAGTGATATAATCCTTCCAAATCCAAACTTTCAACTCCTAGCATCCTTAGCCTGTTGGGCTAAGTAGTCTAACCTAAGCTTCTCTTTAATTGTTAAAAATTAACTGGAAACTACTAACAAACAATTTTCTCTCATTTAATTATTAAACTGTGAGGAACCTGTAACTTATGGAAACTGCTTTTCCACAGAAGAGATCCTGACTTGGAGGTAAAAGTATTTTCATTGCATTTGAAAGGCTCAGGTGTTATGAAGTTCCTTACATAGCACATGAACTTGGGAATGATCCTAGCTTTAGTTTTTAGATACCTGTGATCCCCTAGGAAAAGTCAGTGAATGTCCTGAACATGTAAATAGACTTGGCTGCTGTAGCCTAAATATTGTTAAAAATCAACAATGCCGGTGAAGTGTTCAAAACTGCAGTTTTTCCCACAAGGGTCATATAGAAAGGCCTTTGTGAAAATACTTCTGTAAACTTTGGGTGGCAAGAAAGGAGGGTGAGCTGTGTGAAAGCAGGATCCAGCCCAGCCTGGGCAGATGCAGGTGGCTCTGTGCTGCTTTTGTTAAACTGCCCTTGATACTGTTTGAGATTGTACCAAGCACTGTGCACTGCAGCTGTGAACTCAGTGATTACGAAGCATTTATAAATTGTCACAAGAAAATCAATCAATGCAGAAACAATACTAATGTCAGCATCAATATTCCTTTCTTGTGGTATTTATCCCCACAGTTAACATCTTATTTTGCTATTGGATGCTCATACCAGTGAGAAGAGATAGTCGTTATCTAGGAGAGTTTACAGTCCAAACCAACAAGCGTTGATAAAGGAAAGGCTTATCCTTATGCCCTTTTTTCTCTTATTTTCTCCTTTTTCTGCTTACACTAGAAAATTGTTAGAGTTGATAGCCATGCCTTGCTAGTTGGGCAAAGCACAACACAACTGATTAAGAAAAAGGCACACAAAACTGAGACCTGATACAGAATAATGACAGGATATAGTCATTAATAGGAGTTACTCTGTGGTGGAACAACAAGGAAGTAAATCAATGAGGAAAAAGAAAAGGTAAATAAATGGATAAAACTGGGTGATTTGTTAATAGAGTGTCTTAAACCATAGAGTGTAAGACCTTCCTAGTTTCTACTTTGGTCTACGTTTTCTTCTGTGATTTTAGAAGTGGAAAGAACATTAACTGTTGCTGTCAGTGTGAAAAAAACCTGATTTCTGCTTTTGTTTTGGAGCCTGGGTGGTGAATTTCCTTGAAATCACTGAAGTTTGTGTAGATTACTAATTTCAGATAATTAGTCCTGGAAGTAAGCCAGCTAAAGGGAAGCTCATCTTTCTCTTAAAGTAAGTGAACAGAGCAGCATGACAAGGGAGGGAGAGGTCTGGTGATTTGTGCCTTAATGCTTGCTTCTGAGGATTAAATTTTGGATGTGTTATGTGAGAAAAGACTATGGGCCAGAACTTGGAATGTAAAGAAAGAACCTTTTGGTTCTAGTCACTACAATGGGTTACTGACACTGTCCATAAATTTGGATTGGGATGAATAAATGGAAAAGAGAAAACTAGGGTATAAGTTTCAGGAAAAACATAGGAAGTCTTTCAGTTTAACCACATCCAAAATTTAGATACTGTATTTCTGTATAATAAGCAAAAATAAGACACGATTTTTTTAAAAAGTGGCAATGCTTTATTTCCCAAGATCTAGTGTAGCAGCAATAGCCTGTATGTAATGGCTCCCATGCTTCTACTTCTGCTCTTGCCTGCAAGTGGTTCTTTCAGAGGCAGGTAAAATGAGTCAAGTATTCCTCCAGATTTTTCTCAACAGAAATAGATTCTAAGGCACACAAAGGGCTGAAGGAAAAAAGAAGTTCTACCTGTATTTAGTATTGGCTTTCATTGCAAAACAGGATATAATTTTGTCAATTTACAGTGGCAAAACTGGTGATGTCACAGATGAAAGGACAACATCAGTGCAGAGGGGAAAAGAAGGTAGAGACAGGGCAGTGATTGAAGGGTAAAAATATGAACTCTTAATCCAAACCAAAGAAATGTTTGCCTGAGTGAGGTCTTCAAGACTGGGTCCTTTGGGAAATACACACTGATGGATGCTCTCTCTTACACTCAGTTGTAGAGCAAGATCAAGGCTTGTGCTACAGATTTAATTGGACCTATGGTGGGTGTATACCACGAACCTGTGATTCTGAGCATGTGAGTTTGTTTTAGCTCTTTTTTCAGAATTACCGTACACCCTTAAATGTAATTGATTTTGGATTAATTTGTACCTATTAAGGATCCTATTAAGGATCTAAGAATCTCTTGGGAGGCTCCAGGTAGATTGCTGGAAAGTGTATTTCTAGAACAAGAAAGATTTTTTCTGAAAAGACTAACTGCTGATTAGAGAATATCTATGGGTTTTGTAGCAGAAGCTCCACAGAAATCCAGTTCACAAATGAAATCGTCATCAGATACAGTGGATCAAGAAAATGTAGATAAAGTCTTCTATTGCTGAAGCAGAAAAGCCTGCTATTAGTGACAAACTTCAGTGGTAGACTCGACCCATATGACAGGTCTATCTCAAATTTGTTTACTTACTTTTTGTATGATGGGTGCGTTTTAACTGATGGAGGCTCAAAGTT
The DNA here is from genome assembly GCF_009829145.1 of Chiroxiphia lanceolata. Classification (NCBI taxonomy): domain Eukaryota; kingdom Metazoa; phylum Chordata; class Aves; order Passeriformes; family Pipridae; genus Chiroxiphia; species Chiroxiphia lanceolata. Next base: position 17,376,682 of record NC_045643.1, read on the forward strand.
TTTGTTAACGTCAGTGATGACATAGCATATGTTGTAACAACTATGGTTTTTCTGTCATGGAATGTTTAATTATGCTAATTAATATCTTAGCAGAAAATTCAGTATGGTAGAGCCTCTGTCACTCAAGGACCTCATGGAGCTCTGTTAGTTCTCATGAAAACCTAAAAAAGAACCTACAGTGATAATGGATTCTGGTAGAATATAGTGGAAGAATCCTTGACGGAGTAGGAAGATGAAGCAGCACTTAATGCATCTTTGCTGTAGACTTCATAGGGTCTGTTTCATCGAAGCCCAGCTGACATGCTGGACTTTGTCACTAGTTTCTTATTGCAGAAGAGTGGCTCATAACTATATATTTCCTCTCACAATTGTGGTTGTCTCCCTTTCGGTCATTCTGTTTTGCGGCAGCAGTTGCTTCTTAGTAGCCTGCTGGTGACCCTGGGATAATCACCTTTGTTAGTTAATTACTTCAGGGAGCAAACATGGGATCAGATCATTTGTGAGTGATTAGTGGGTCTGGAAATGTGAGTAGGTTGGTAACTTTTTACATGTGTGCAAATACACACGTGAAAGTGGACTGTTTGCTCTTCTGCTTCTCTATCACCTATTAAAATATTTGATGTTATTGTAGTAAAAAGGGAGAGTTTGAGATCAGTGATGGATCTGAAACATTGTGATGACTGTTTCAAAACAAGTAATCAGACTAAAATCACTAAAAATCTGGGTTGGCATCTCAAATCACTGTATGAATATCACCATAACGTGTTCAGCAGCTTACAACATCTGTTTATCCCAACTTGAGATTTATTGAATTGGAGAGCTTCTTTTAATGGTTTGTAATTACTAGTTGATCTGAATTTTACAGACTTTCTCACATGTGGGTGAATACAGTGTGCACTGCCAGTGTGTCTGCCAATGTAAACCCATATGCTGTTTTTGAGATTCTTGATTGTAGTGTGGTTAATACATCAGCAGTACTTCTCCTGCATTAGTAAATAGTGTTTATTTCTGTATGATCTGCATCAGTTTGAGTCTGAATACACAAATATGCAAGTTTAAAATTCAATTTTTTTACCACTCGCTTTCCAATTAAAATGTTTAATAGAAAGTCATCAATTAGGCACAGCAGAAGGCATATTTAGGTTCAAATATGGGACATTTGATGTCATCAAGAGAGTTACAAATGCTCTTTGCATATGATTAGCCTTGTGCTCAGGCCCTAATATCTCAAAGACTTGGATACATATTCAATCAATGGAAATATTCATCTATGAAAAGTTAAGCAAATGCATAAATATCTTTGCAGGATTAGAAGTAATTAAATAGAATGTTAAAAAATATTATTATGATCTTACCTAATCTAAAAGTGTGCAGTATTAATACTTGCTCTTTTAGTTGGTTGTAAAAATACCACTTTCACAAACACTTGCATATATGAAATAGATATTTTCAAGAAAAATACTCAGAGTCTGGTTTAATAGATTTTACATTTTTGGCTTTCACTGTTAAAATGTGCTGTTACCACATTAATTTCCATCTAAGGGAACAGTAGCAATATGCTGCTATTTCATTGTGCATAAGCTTGGTGGCAGATTTTTTCATCAGTAGCCAGGAGCTATTTCCTTGTTATTACATTGAATTAAAAATTTATTAAAAATGAAACATCTCTGCTTGTACAGGGACAGTTTTTCATGTTGCTAATGTTAAGATACTGTTATTTTTTGTGAAGAGTAAGAAGTTAAACACTCTGTAAAAAAGGTCTAGGAAAGACGGCCAAAGTCACACTATAAATAGCAGCAATTCAGCCAGGACAGCCATACTACTCTACTGATGGGGTTTGCAGCATTTTTTGTCTTCTTTTTTATCCATTCAAATGTGATTTTTTTCTTGCCTGCTTTCAATTTATTAATAGCATTTATTCTCTTTTTTAATACTGTATGATCTTTGGTTAAATAGTGCTATATAAATATGATCTTATCTTGTATTTCAGAAGACAATAAGATATTTTAAAAATACTTATTAACTGGCTTCTTAAATGGCCACTTTGAGAATGCAACCACTTATGTCTGCTAAGTGTAGAAGATCAGCCATTAAAAATGCCTTTTCCTGAAAAAGGACAGTTTTTTGGTTTTAGCAGTGGCCAAGCAAATGGCTCTTGTCTCCTGGTGTTTTTTTTGTTTTTTAGAAAAATAGGTGGTGCTGTCTTTTGCTAATCTGATCCAAAGGGATCTAGCTGAAGTTATGGTCTGATAATCGAAATACTTACACATTAACAATTTGAGCAGAGTTGTCTTTCTGCTATTAACTGTGGATGTTAGAAATATGGTATTGCATTTATACAGTTAAAACAGGATGAAATTTTTTATGAATATTCTATATTGAAAATACAGCCGATTGCAGATATTACCTATGGCTGTCACTGCACGACACATTGACACTTGTTGAAATGAATCATGCCTTTTTAGTTTAAAAAAGTGTTCCATTTGTATCTGCATTCCTACTACTGACAACATCATTGAAGTTTTTCGAAAAGTTGTAATAAGCAATAATTGATAAAACACAGTGTTCAAGATGCATTTAAGATATTCTATGCTGTACCCTCCTGAAAAAAAAAATTATTCTAGACTCTTCTGAGGAAGTTTTCCCCCTAAATCACAGAAGTAAATACTTCTTTCCATTTTCCATCCCACCAGCACTATTCCATGAGAACTGGTGGTGAACCCAGGCTTATTTGGTGCTGAGCAGAGCTGAAATTTTTCTGAGACACTGCCCATTAGACAAACAGAACATCTTCCCTAAGAGACATCAGAGTCATGGAAGTGGTTACAGTTCATTCATCAGAGTCATGGAAGTGGTTATAATTCATTCTCTTACTCAATATTATAATTTTTTTCAATATCAAACTGGTTCACTTCATTAATCTTAAATCTTATTTATTTCAAGTAATCACTTTTATGTCAACTAAATTTTAAATAATAGAAATTAAAAATTTAATTTCAAAAGTTCAGTATCTTGAGAAAAAAAAAATTAACATTCTAGAAGTGTCAATATGACTTAAATAGCTAAAATGAAAATTTTCAGTTAACATTATTTTCAAAATCTGAAAAACAATCAGATGCAAAAGAACCACTCTCCAGATGCCACTTGTACTCAATAGCTATATTTAACATTATTTAATGTTGTAAGTACTGACTTGAGAATGCTCAGCATGCTAAAAAACTCAGAACCAAAAATCAAAATCCTACAAGGATCTGAGAACCTGTGTTTAGTGTTTCATTATTATTAACTCCTATTTGCACAAATGGAAATATATCCTGAATTGATCAGCATTTGTGTTGTTGACAAAACTGATTTTTCTATCAGAAGATGACAGGTCATCAAAACAGATTTTTTTTTTAATAGAAATTTTTCACTTTGATTAAATGCTGTCAAAAAGATTTTGCATGTGGTAGATATTTTTTTTTTTTTAAGAGCAAGAGGAATTAACAAGATTATGAATAAGATGCCCATTTAGGGGGTCAGAGAGATATCGATTCGTATCTTGTTTGACTTGGTTCTGCTTTGGGTTTTTTTTAATGTTGAATAGAGATTAGGTTCAAAACCTCAATATTTTTCACAAAACATGACTGTTTTCCAGCTCTCACCAGGTTTGAGGGCTCTGAGTAAGTGCAAAAGGTATTCTCAAGCTTATAAGACAGGAGTGAATGTGTTTATTGATACCCTTGAGGATAACATTGTGCAGCAAGGATTGGTAAAGTGCATAATCAAAAAATAGAAACATTTGAATGCATATACTAAATTCTGTGTATGTATCCTAAGATTGGCTTATGGATTTGACTGTAAGTATTGTAAACTAATATTAGGAGAAATTTAGACTTGATTGAATCTCAGCATGAAGATGCCAACATTCAAATTGATTCATTAGCTGACCTGAATTCTCTGATAAAATTTACTAGCAGGCACAGTCGGAGGATTTATCCTGGATGATGTCCATGTCGTTAACAGGAACTACCACCGGCAACATACACACAATGTCAGCCCACAGAAAAAGAGAGAAGACTGTTTAAAACACTGTATTTATTATAAAAAAAAAAAGCAAATCTCTATCATGTTAAAATAATTTTGAGGTTTGTTTGTTTTTTTTTTTTACTTATCACTTTACAACCAGTGTAAGAGCCAGAAGGCAACACAATGGAAGTTTTTGTTGAGCAGAGTATGCTTGCTTCAAGGACCTGGTGTGCCAATAGAGGCACACACACCAAGTGAAGCTAACATACTGGGTGAATTATGTGTCCCATCACACCAATGACTGCAGAGCAATAAAACCACCCTAAGTGTTCTAGTTACAATCAATTACATCATGCTTTAATCACATTTTAATGATGTATTAACCAAGATTTCAACAGCAATTAGTTTAATGGGTGTTTGCTTTTTTAAAACTATTTTAACTGTGGCTATATCCAGTAAGAATAAAAAAAAAAATAAAGCATTGATTGTGACCTCCTTCTTCTCCAGCAATTTTGTATGATGTGACTGAAGAGGGAGATTTTTCAGTTACTGAGTATTTGTGACTCTTAAGTAATAACATGTTATGTGAATATATAGTGTGAGATTTTTATCATTTACACAAATTCCGCAAAATTCTACACACTAAACTGGACATAATTACTGCATCTCCTGTCCTTTAGGGCAGAAACTGATATACTGCCTATTGCTATCTAGGCAAAGATGAAAGAAATGCAAAGTAAAATTATTAATCATACTAATTTTTAACAGAAGGGTTTAGAAAACTTCCGTAGCTGACCATAATATTCCCATTGATACACATTTTCCATATAGAAAACTGACAAATGTCTCTGGGAATCCAGCTCCCTTTAAAGCACTCCTAAGGATATTAACAGATAAAGGAAAGAGATTTCACAGCAAAACCCACATAAAAACCAACATTAGGAATGATACCAAACTTAAAGAATGTTGTAAAATGAGCATGGAAAAATGTACAAAATGAATTCATGCCCATTTACATGCTTTCAGTCAGGCTACCAGATAACAAAGCCTCTGTCTTTGTGTTAACACTGCAGATTAGGTCAAGTTTTTACCCCTCTGAGCTCTTTTCCTGTAAATGACGGGTTTTGATGTGAAACAAGCAACATGTCAAAGCAAGTTGAAAGATGTAGGCATTTTATGCCATGTCACAATGACAGGCCGGTGAATATTTGGGCCATTAGGGGCTTATTAGTGAATAAATGACCAGATGGTTCAGTGATGCACAGAGATGGACAGAACTGGATGCTACTAATCAGCACTGTCTGTACTTGATGTCAAATCACATGACACAGTAACCCATGGATACCGAATAAAAGTTACCATTAGCAAGTCAATTTGATATCTGTGTGGTGTAAACAGACTTATAACTGCACTTCAGAGCTGCCTGTTGTTAAGAAGAAATAATGGTAGGGTATTTAAATAAACACACTCTACTCTTATCAAGTTATGATAAATATAAATAGAATTTCAATTCTCAGGACCTCCTTTTTATTTTGAAGAGACTGTGGAAGGACATTTACATATTAGACTATCTCCACAGACAAAAAGGCTGGACTGGAAGTGCTGTAAAAGAGAAGCAGGAAAGGTATTCTTCAAACACCATGGTTAGCAACACCTAGTGTTGCTTTGTTTATGCATTTGTCATGGGAATACAAACTTTGAGAACAGGACCCATTTTTGGGGGGATGGTGTTTGCATTTTTTTATATTCATGTTTTGATTTTTTTCATTGATGTTGATGTATGTTTGCTTGCCACTACCTTAAATTTTTCTCATGGGTTTTTGAAAATTTGTTTTGACAAACCCTTGTTAGCAAGTAATTTCTGAAGCTTTACACCAGGGTTAGGAGCTTTGGGCACTTGGTAAAGACAAGATCCTGACCCAGGAGCTGATCCTGAAACACTACTGTAGCATAAGCAGTTCCAGTCTGAATAGAAGGGTTGAGCCAAGGCTGGGAACAGGTGAGGCTTCACTGCTGCACTAAATCTCTATGAGTCTAAGCTAAAAGGAAGTTTTCCTTTGAATTCGAGGAAGTACGTTTGCAGACTGTAGAGGTTTGGGGTGTATCCTCACCACTGAGCCCAAGGCAAACACACCAGCAGCACATTTTCTTGAGGCAGGCATATCTAAGGCATGTTTTACTTGGTTCTTATGGTTCTTTATAGCAGATGAGACCAAATGTAGTATTAGGATTGATAATTTTTGCTGCTGTACTAATGTGAATGACAAGGTGTTTTGAATGAAACTTGCTTGAATTTTTCAGTCTGAAGAATTAGATGTAATTGCATGTTACACCTTTTCTATAAGTGCGATGATATTAGCACATGAATTCTACAAAGTGGGTGAATAATGTAATAAAATGTTGTGTCTATAGCTGTGTTTAACCGTGAGTTGCCCTTGATTCTGACTTTGTCTCTTGCACCTCCTTTGGAGAAAGAATATGGGAAGAGTTTTACGGTAGGAGTGGTCATTGAAAATGAAACTTGTTTCCCATAATTAAATAAGGAATCAAGTAAGAATTAGGCAATTTCAATAAAAGAAGCACTCCTATGTGAGCAGTCAAAAATATGCTTGCATTTTTGAATGTACTAAAAACCTGTATTAGCAAGAAATACAGCAGGATGGATTAAAATTGTGAAACATGTTGCATTTTTGAAATACCTGTTGTGGCATGAATGTGTTTCTATATAGAAGACACAAGGATAATAAAATAGTATATATAAATTACACAAGGTTGTCCTTGAGGAAAATAATGCCAAACTGCTTATATTGCTATAGTAATTGTTGGAGCATTGTATTAGTCAAAACCCTGATGTTTTTAACTGCATCTGATCCAGTGATGATCTGAAGATGACTTGGGAAAAAGTGAAAGGAAACGGGACACACATAAAGGGATCCTTTGCCTGGAATTCATAGTCTTGTGATGTTACAGACACTGAAAATCAAAATGGATTAGAGAAGTTTGTGGGGGAGCTCACCAGCAATTATTAACAACAGCGGACTGGGTTCATCCTCCAGCTCATGAAATCCCTACACAATCAATTGCTAGAGGCTGGGTAGAACTACCATGATAAGGTTGGTCTTGTTCCTTTAACTTTTGCCTACACATGCTCCAGTAATCATTGCTTTTTTCTTTTTTTTTTAAATGTGTGTATATATATATATATATATATATAAAATTCTTCAGGGATGTAATTTTAAAATCGCTCTATGTTTGGAGGAAAAAGTGCTTTACAGGTTACCTAGTTTTCATTCTTTTTGATAGTAGACCTAGAAATGAGACATGCTTGCAAGATTTACCAAAAGTTTTTAAAATACAGTGGTTTACCCAAAATGTTCAGGTGACCGCTCCTGAAACCTGTCTGCATTTCAATCTGAAGTAAATTTTCAGTGGATTTGGGATTACTTCACTGATTTGAGTAGAAACCAGTGCAATCTTGTTAGTTTTGGCACAGAATGAATTAGAGTTTGTGCTCTTCTTTTAATTAAAAAAAAAAAAAGTTGAATTCTGTAGCTAAGAAAGCCTATGCTTTAACAATATTCATGTGTTTCCTGAAGGGTTTATTTCAAGAGTAAATCGGATACACAAGGATTACTGCTCTGCAGGTTCTTGCTGTTAGGAGCTTTCCCATTCCAGTTGTGGCAGACTGCTTCCATCAGTGGTTTTCTCTGTGTTTGCATAGTTGGTTGGCTATGAACTGTTGATCCAATATAACTTTTAGTAGATACCAAGACACTCAGAGGGTATTCCTTTTCTGAAAATAAGGGTGTTGTCATCATGTTTTCTCTTGATGACAACAATGTTACTCCAGAAGAAATGCAACTTCCTTAGAGAAGCAATACCTTATAGAAATAAATTATTTTTAGAAAAACTGATTTTAGATAGAGAGAATTTTTTAGCATTGATTCCATGGGACAACTCTCTGTATTGATATAGGTAATATGTGCATGGCAGTAATAAATAATTGTGAGAAGAGATGCAAAATAGTTGTCACTTATGGTGGCTGTCATGCCAGGTAAGGGTTGTTCAGTGGAAATGGTCAAAGGCCCTCAGCCAAAATTAACATATAGAACGTTTATTGCTGCATAGAATCCAGCTGTCTCACTGTAAAACAGTGAGAATCCACCTACACTGCAAAGTGTAGGTGCCTGACAAACATATTAGGATTAATGTGGATGTGCACGAAAATGTGATAGATACTTTCTCCTCTGACTTTCAGGTCTGAAGGTTGTTACCTTACTGCTGGCTAGAGATTTTTTAGAGTCATCAGAGCCCCTGGAAGAAAATTTTTCCTCTCCTGCTTTGTGGTCATCTTTCCACCTGGCATGTATAGTTCAGATGGAGATTCGCTGTGCAGCTTGCTGGACTTTGGCAAGGATACTGTGGTGATGTCGGGGACAAAAGGAGGGCAAGAGACCAGGTTTTACCAGGCCTTTGGATGAAGGCTGCCTTGCTGTTCTTCAGTTTTCTTAACTCATGCATAACTCAAACCAAGGTAAGGTAAAGTGCATCAAACAGCATATATTTGTAAAAACCAAAAACTTGAAAATACAGTTTAAAAATGTTTACGAAAGACAGAAATTATGATAAAAAACCCACCAAAACCAAAAACCAAACCAAAAACCTCCCCCAAAACCTATGTGTAGATCTGCTTAAACAAAGATTACACCTAATGGGTCATCCTTGTCTCTGTGAGATCTGGAACATGGACTCCATGGACAGAAATGAAGTTCAGCTTCATCTTCTGTAAAGCTTTTTTGTTCAGTGGTGACTATCCCAAAGAAACAGGTCTCTGAGCAGTTTGGCCAGGGTGAACATAAATTCCAGAAGCCTTCTGGCTACTGAGGAAAGGAGGAGGAAAATGAAAGGCTATCCAAAATACACCTCCTGGGGGTCCAGCAATAAGAAGGGAGACTATACCCACAAAGAAATAGGAGAGACCCTCATAAAGTAGTCAGTTGAAAATTTTACTGTATATTTAGTAATCCCTAATTAATCAATGGCCAAAGGTTAGACAAATATTTTGGAGCACAAATCCTGGGGAATACTAACAGCTTTAGAGAAAGATTACAAAGAACGCATTAAGTAATTGTGGGTCTTAATGGAGATGGAGGAAAAACTGCCTGCCCACTTAATGCCCACTTCTGTTCCCATTGAAGTCAATTGGAGTTCTGATATTGCCTTTTCTGGAAGAAGCCTTGACCCTGTATTTAGTGCATTACATTGAATAATTGCAACATAACTACAGAATGACAACGAAAAAAACCTATGTTTTTGACCTGCTGTCTCTGGTGGCTTTGTAAGTTTGCTGAGGATGCAGCAGCTTCATATAAACTGCTGCTTATTTACTAATTACTTAACCTGTGTATATATGAATAACTCTTTTGCCGTGGTTTCCTAGCAATTCAGTTCTGATATGCATCCTTTGTTTTCAGTGACAGGCTATGTGGGTGACTGGGTGTGCATGACCACAGGCTTACCAGTCATCAAATGTTGGGATAATTTTGATGATTACCTGTTCTTTCAGCAAATTAATTTGAGAAAGTTTCCTATTTGTCTTATATCTTCAGAGGTTTGGGATTTAAGTCAAACTCTTATCAGAAAAGCAAAGCAGATGATCATTACATCTCTATTCCATATTCCAGTTCAAGTTTACAAAGGAAGGCTTTTTAACACGTAAAGAAATACAACGACTTAATTCTGCCTTGAGAGAGGGTATTAGTTGGTATTACTAACCTAGCAACTTCTTTCTTCTTACCACCAAATTCTAGTCATGAAATTATTTGAGTATCAAAATTTGCAAGTGTTGTCTGTCTTATAAACGTGCATGCATGGATTAGGTAAACTATACATAGGAAATTATATATTGGGTTTTGATAGTGGGTGGGTTATGGAAATGGCTTTTGTAAGAAGCTGCTAGAAGCTTCCCTGTATCCAGTGGAGCTAACGCCAGCTGGCTAAAGATGGACTACTGCTGCCCAAGGCCAAGCCCATTAGTGATGGTGGTAGTACATTCTGGACAACAGATTTAAGACTGCAAAAAAGTTAGTACACAGAAGCAATGGCAGCCAAAGAAGAGAGGAACAGCTCTGCAGGACCCAGGTCAGTGAAGAAGGAAATAAAAGTTCCCTATTTTCTCTTTCCTTTTCTGTTCTTTTTCTCTATCCTGTTCTACCATTTTTCAGTCCCTCAATCTTGAATTAATTTAAGTTAAGGTAACTGACCATAAATTATGAAGCAATAAGTCTAACTATGTAAAGGTATGATGTTCCCTTTCTTGCCTTCTTTGTATGAACAGACAAAATATGAGTCAAATGCCTCTCCAACAAGAGTGAACAAATCTGTTATGATCATGTGCAGGTGAGAACCTAAAACACTAAGAAAAGAGACACCATATTATCCTAATATTTCCAATTCACGTTGGAGTTCAGTCTGCCTGACAAGTTCTTAGTCATCATCTGGTGAAAGAGAGGAGAGCTGAAGAGACACTGCTCTTGCAAGAGAAACAGAGGAGAGGGAATTTTTCTCTCTGTTAACAGCAGAGACGCTGTGGCAGTGCCCTTTCTGGGTTGAACGCTAACCCTGAAGCAGTGCATTAGGGCTTTGTGTAGACAGCTCAGTGCAGCAGGGCATAAAAGGCTTACTCAGCTCCTCTTACAGTCTTTCCATCCAAAGAAAAAGTAACAGACTGTTCTCCAAAGTCTGAAAAATTAGATGCAATATAATTACTTCCTTCAAGCATCACAGCTCTTGTAGTAGGGACTGAGCCATAAAAGGCTCTTTCCTGTTCACTCAATTTTTATTTTTTTTTACCACGTGGGTACCACATCCTTATGTCACACTACTTTATGCTTTCACTGGCATGCTGCTTTCAGCAGGCATTATTAAAGAGCTTCACCTACCGCAGTACTTCCTAAATGTATTAAACACATGAAAACAAATATTCAGATTATCCTAAAATGTTTTAACTTCTCTGAATTTGGTTGTATGTTTCAAATATTCAGTACTTAGAATTTTTGAGAATTGCAATATGGGGGTAGTATTGCTTCCTACCGTTAAACAGCTCCATTGTTTAAAACATAATTAAATCTTTTTGGGAAATCTCAAAAAAAAGTTGGACTTAATTTCATATAGATACCACTTATTTTAAATCTAAAGAAATATCCATTTACAGTGTCTTATACAACTACAATATTGTTTTCACTGATTATGAGGTGGCTTTAAGGATATGAGTAGTATCATATCCAAACACTAGCTTAAAATTCCGATTTACAATAATCAAGATATTTAGATATTAAAATGGATGCCTGATGTAATAAATATCCTTAACTGATGACCTATCAAGAAACAAAATAAATCTGAAGAAAAAAAGCAGCTGTACATGTAGTGGTAATTAAAATATGCAAAACCCAAAAAAATTGCTTTTACTTTTCTTATCCAAACAGAAACTTTCACTAGTCTGACAATAAGAGAGGTTCATTTACTATTTTTTCACAGTTGAAGATGTTGCACAGTTACTATGGTTGGTAAACAAACTTCATCACAAGATGATTACAACACCTCTAGTTGCAAAAATCTAGACATGGCCTCTGGGGCAAAAAAATTTTTGTGATTGGGACAGATTGAGAAGAGGAAAAAATGTCATTTCCTGCAGCAGCGATGATGATGGGAACATGGAACACGACTGAAAAGTTTGTTTCCTCTTGAGTTGCAAAGTGTGGTTCCTTTGCATGAGGCATCCAGGCATTGTTCCAAATGCATAAAACAAGCATTCTCATAATTCAGAGCAATGTGTAGAAATTATGCTACAGCATTTTGAAAAGGCAAATCTACACACAGCTACATCTGTTCAAAGCATCTAACTTTGTTCAGAGTCCTTTGCAGACCCCAGGCTCTGGGGCAGGAGCCTCTCTTCATTCATAAGTATGCAAACTTGATGTCTACAGTGACCCTTCCTGCTGTCAGAACACATGGGAAAAAAGGCAAGATGCTTCCAGTGCCAGGGTACTGTTGCAGAACAGAGTTGTGAGCCTTGTTCATGATCCTGGGTGATTTTCTTCACTTCACTAAAATGATTGGAAAACAGCAAAGAAATATTGTTGGGAATTAAAATGTGTCAAAAAGGAATTCATAGTTTTGTTGTAGAGCTAATAGGACTCTTCTACTATACTGACTCCTGTTTTGTCCTGCAGTCAGTTGGGCATGAGTGATTTCTCACAAGAAGTCCTTAATTTTTTACTTTCTTTTTCCTACAATAACTACTTGTTATCAAAATTATTTTAACAATATGCTTGCCGGGGGTATTTTGGGCAATGTGCTCTCATCTGTAGGCAGACAGTAGAGTAAAATAACCAAAGATTGTCTCTAAGGTAGGAGAAAAAAACCTGTCCTGTATCTTTCTTTTTTCTTCTTTCTCCTTCTGAGAGAAAACATGGAATCATTTTTAAATTCAGAGGGATTTTGAGACTGAGCTTTAAAATCCTAGGGTATATGTGTGAAATAATCTACCAACTAAAAGTTATGGGCTGGTCAGCTGACCTACAACCCCTGCTACTCTGATACTCTCCAGTGTGCAGTAGTATATGATTCATATGCACTTATTTCTGACGGTGTTCATCTTTGAAATAATCACTTCATTCTAGATAAATGTATTCAGTGCTATGACTACTCCATCCATCATATTAGGTAGGGTTGCACAGCCGAATGCAGCTCTATTCCAAATAATGATGGTCTCTAATATTTTCCTGAAAATGTGGGTAATTTATTATCATAGGCTAATTATGCCCAATACGGCTGCAGGCTGACATTTATTGCGAGAGGTGGGCTGAAGGGAGCCAGGAGGTATTGCATTGTCACTAGAGCTATTTCTGAGAAGAAATTTAGCTGCTTGTCCAGCATTTCTGCCAGAGCTTTGGGAAGCATTTCCTTTCTTGCAATGTGCTAGATGCACTTGCTTCTCCCCTGTTTCAGGTAGGATTGATGGTTACCCATCCTTCTCCGTGGTTAGGGATCACAGAAGCTCCTTCTCTCCCTACATGAGGCCCTGGGCAGGAGAAGCACAGCTGCTTTGTTTCAGTGGCAGGCACATTCCTGCCTAAATCAGCCTCAACAGTGACCTGATTGTCAGGATACAGATCCCCACTCCTATGGCTTTGGTTTCTTGTCCAAGTAGCAACTTCCAACAATTTCTCCTCCTCGTCTCCGAATGAACAGACAGGGATGCAAAGCAGTAAAATCTTGGTTTATAGGCATCTGCTTCTCATCTGTGACAAATACAGCTTTCTGTGTTTGCCCAGGAAAACTCAGATCCAGAAATTTTCTTCAATATGTGATCTCCCAGACAGAAAGAAAAAATGTCACCTGTTCTTTCTATTGTAATTTAACTATTTCTTTGGGGGGTTTGTCTCTTCCATTGATGCTTTCGCTCAGAAATAAATAGCTGATGAAAATATCATTTTAACTGCTGTGCGATAAGCTTCTGTTCATCTTGGGAACTCTACCTACTTCAGATCAATGACGGTTATTTATGGATATCAATGGTAATGAACTTTACCTTTATTTTTTGTTATCTATGCATGAAATAGCTCCATTCTCTGCATTCTTCTTTAATCTCATTTTTATGTTTACACTTCTCTTTTTGTGAGTGTCTTGCTACTGTGACCTAAGTATCCCTAAGAGTGTTATCAGAGCTTTCCCATAATTGTGAAAATGTCTTTAAGTCACATCTGTGGCTTTTATTTTCTAGGCAGAATAACTCAACCCCCTTAACCTTTTCTTACAGCTTAGATTCTAGAGACCTGGTATTATCTTTGTTGCCCTATGGTACACTCTTTGCAAGTCAGTATCTGTTATGCTTCCTGCAAAACAGACCTGCAAATAGGTCTGGGTGAGCTCCATATGGGTTACAGCTATTAAAGATCTTCTATAGAAAATTTATCACCTCCTGCTTACTACTTTATTCCCTTGCTAACACTACCTGATGTTTGCCTCTGCCTGCTGCTGTGCACTAGCTTGACGGTTTTAGGGATTTTTCTACAATAACCCCCAAAGGTATCAGCTGTGTTAGGGTGCTTCACCCAGAAATGGACTCAGCCATTTCACCACCAGGGAGTTTGTGCAGGGTAGTCCTGAGAAATAAGGAAATCATATTAGTCAAAGTGCTTTGTGAAAATATTACTGTTAACAAAAGCAATCATTAAAGAGTATGTAATGATTTTGGACTGGGAAATGATATTTGGTGCCAGGGAATAAAAAGACATCAATTTAGCCATTCATTTTGACAAAAATAAAACTGTAGAAAGTTTTTTCCATTATTGTTGTCTTTGTGGAGCCATTCAGAAGCAGCAGTAGCATAGCAGAGTGCACAAGTGCTTTATTAGAGGTGCTGTTCAGAGGTATTTGATTTTGAGGTTCACTTAAGGTGAATAGTCAGGACAGCAGACCATCCTTTAATCTGTCAGATTAGAGAGGTGTTCAGACAACTAGACAGTCAGTAACTTCTATGCCAATGATTAATTTACTGAGAGTTTAGGCAGAACTGTTTGTTCTTCTATTATTTTTGAAGACCAAAATAAGCTTGGAGTTTATATGCAGGTTACATATGTTTGGGGTTACTTTAAGGTAAGTGTTCCTCCTTAATTTCATGATTTGTATTGGGAAAGAAAAAGCAGATTCACTTTTTAGCCTGGTTAAGTGTGTTCATTGAATTGCTGGAGTTCAGAGTTCCCTGCTGTCATACATGTGGTTTACTGGAGCACCTATGTGTGCATGGCTCTTTCCAAGCAAGGCAGTAACCTGATGCTGGCAGGGTTGCCAGCAGTACCTTCCCTTCTCCACCTTTGATAGATGGTAAAAACCACAACTCTCTAAAATCTTCTAAAGTCTTAGCAAGATGAGACTTTTTATTCAGGCTAAGTAAAAGGAAGAAGGAATTATCTGAGTGAAGAGGGACGTATCAGTGAACACATAAGATTAATCATCATATTTATATAATATAATTGTCATACATAGGACTGAAGTCCAGCATTCAGTCCTTGATTTGAGGCAGTGTTACTTGATGTACTTGTCAGCCAGTGGCATGCACATTAGGCTACTTGGGATGGCCTTTGGTTTACCTTATTGACTGTAGATAATGTTACTCTTAGATATGACTGAGGAAGCAAGTAATTTATTTTCAAACACTTCATATCCAGAAGTTTTGAATTTCTGTTTTTCACCTACATCTAGTTTCATCAACCTACGATTTATCTCTAAATTTCAAGTAATCACCAAATGCAAGTCTCTGGAGGACGAGTTGAAAGGTGCTGTACAGCTATGGCAAGGATGGGCAGCCATGTGGTTTTGGCTCTGAAAATAGGGGCTGAGCTGGAGCCTGGGAGGCCGTGTAAGACTGGTGCTGTGGGAGGAAGTGAGCAGGCAGCATAGTGAGGACACTGTGGCTTGGGGTGGAGAACTGGGGCATTCTGAGAGATGGTGCAGCCCTGTATTGTGGCCACTTGATTCACCGCATGGTTCGTTTTTTGATTCTTGGTCTTCATTGAAACAAGTAATTGCAAATGAGTTTGAACTTAAAATCCGTTCAGAATTGTGAGAATCGTTATACAAATGTGCCGTTTTGATATGATCTGAAGTACCACCCTCAGATAGTCAACAGATTTATAGCAAACCATATTATGCAGTAATCTTTAAACATTCCTGCCTGTTTTGAAAAGTAATAAATCGTTTCTTATTTTTTGTATGGTACTTTAAACTGCAGAAGAGAGAGGATATAGGAATATGTATGAGCTAATGACAAACCTGAAGTACTGTATCAATAAAGACATTAAAGAGGTCATAGAAGATGAAAGAAGCAGAATCCTTTTCATTGACTGACAAACTTGGGAACGCTGTGGTAACTGTGGGTGTCACTGTATTTCACCAGAGCCACTCTCCTACGCATCCACTGCATCAGCAGAGAGTGTGATGTGATGTGGAGCTCTTATTGCTCGTCCTGAACAAAGTATCAGCTGATTAATTTGGAAATTATTATCCTCAGCCAGCGTACTGTTGAAGCATAAGCTACTAGATATTATTATTGTTGATAACTACTCCTTTGTATTGCTGCAGAACCACTCTTTGAAACCAGGCCCTCCTGCTAGTCCCAGAGAGTTTTCAAGCTGCTACTAAGCTTATACCTTGAAGATTCTACAGAAGGAAAGTAAGGTAGGAAACATGTGCCAGCCCCATAGGCTGTGTTTTTGGGCTTCCTGACAGAGAGGGTACCATGGAGTCTTGCTCCCAAACCTTCCACAGGCACTGCAGCCTGATCAGGACCCTGACAGGGCTCAGAGGTGCCATGTCTCTCATGGTTTAGTAAGGTATGGGATAGTCCTTGAGGAAAGCTTATATGAGCTGAGAGACAAGTAGGGGTTTATGGTTTTTGTTTTTCCCTGTTCCCCCTGACACTACCCTCATCCTATTTGTTTCTGAATTGTTGGGAAAAAACCCAAGATGCTTGGGCATAAGTGGGCTGGGAAATATTTTCTTTTTTTTTCTGTTTGTTTTGTCTTCTATGTTATTTAAAGGGTATAAGAAATGCACCAGTAATCATTACAGTTTCTGCTCTTCTGTAAAATTTTACTTTTTGCTTTTCTGTCAAATTTTCTCAAAGTGCACTACGAAATCTAATAAGGCGTTCTTTTTCCATGTATCTGCTGAAACCATTGGAAATATAACCACTACCAGACCTTCTCTGAAAAGACACAGAATAAAAATACTTGTTTGTAGTAATTATTTGCATTGAGCTGGCAGGCAGGAAAACCTCTCAGTTAATGGCAAATAACTTCTTTTTTGTGTCTACCTCCAAATTCCAGTAGTCTGGAGTTGCTTCTCCCTATATGTTATTAAATGGGAGACCTCTTGTAGCAAATGTGGGTAGAGTCCTTCCCAAATCTTCGTTCGTGAAGCCTAGCTATGGTTAAGGAAATCATCATTACTACAGGTAAACTAAAAAGCCATTAGACTTACACAAGCTCCAAATGTGATAAAAATAGAGTTAATGTGCTTTTAGGTGACATTGTCTATGAAGAACTATAATTTACTCATTTTTTGTCAACTTGATTAATTGATTAGTTAATTAAATATTGTCTAAAGGAAGCTACCATGCAAAAAAAATTAGTTTACTATAATCCCAGTTTTTTTAAATTAATTTCATTGCCATGAAATAAAGAACGTGTTTGTGTTTGTTTCCTCTGTTTAAATTCTGCTTCCTCCTTGTGAAACGGTTAATATGGTAGAGCCCTGCTCTGAAATTGCCTACAAACTCTTAAAACCATAGTTAATTACAGATAGCCCAATTTAAACTTTACAGCATTCTTGATACATTCAGGATGTATGGAAGGTGGTTTGTTCTGGGCAACAAGCAGAAACACATTGTACTACTTCTGTGTATTTGGCGATGACGCAAGAAGAGCTCCTTTGGCCAACAGGAAGTGAGGCTCACTAAATACAGCTGGGAAGAAAAAAATTTTTAAAATTCTTGCGTTAATATGGATGAAATTTTTATAATACATGCTGGTCTTGGTTATGTATATTCATCTGCTGCAGAGTGCAGTGCAGGGGTAAAGTGATTAGAAAAGTAGTGCTATAAGCACATTATATCATATTCAAACAATATCAGCAAATAACCTGCACCTAATAATGATTTGTTTGCCTATTACCTCAGAAAACTGTTGGGGGTTATTCCTGGGAGCTGTGTGGAGCTGGGCACTGAAACTGCAGAGAAACAGAGTTAAGAAGGCAGCAAGACTGGGCTATGCTCTGGATCCCCAGCAGCCTTTGGCAGGTCACCCAAGATGCATTTTTTTTTTATTCTATTATTTAAAAGAAATAAAAATTATGTATCTTTACCGCCTGTAGGTGAAAAGCATTCTGTGTGAGGTATTGCTCCTAAAGGCTTTAGTGGTGCAGAGGACTTGTGCAAAGAGCACAGCAGGATGGTGCTGTGAAAAGGGGCAGGATCTGGCAGCCATCTCAGAGCTCGTTTCCATCACTAGAACTTCAGGATCACAGGAAATTGTAGTGTCTGAAGATCTGTAAGACACTACTTTTGGTCTGAGATGATACTATTTGAAATTATTGTCTTAATTCCATTAACAATTTAAAATTGCTTAGCATTTCAACTCAGGAAAATTATGTAATTTCTACAACTATTCCCAAAATTTGCAAAACTGTGGGCCTGCCAAACAAACATGCAGTAGATGTTGATAAGGAGGCAGGAGTGTGAGGCATCTGAAACTCTGTAGTCAGTGGATCCACCATACCAAAAAGGCTGTTGGTGGCAGATTGCTCTTGTGTGTGTCTGCACAGAGCAAAGAAATGCTGTCTTCTCTTACCACCCTGACTCACACGTCAGTCTCATTTTTCTCTACTCTTCCAGAAAGGACAAGCAGACTTCCTCCAGCCCCAAGGAGCTATCCCAAAGTACAAGAAGGAGGTCCTGGAACTGCCGAGCTCCTCTGCTCTGTTCCAGTTGTGCTGTGCTCAGATCATCCTGAGATTCTGGACAAGCACTGGGATGCACAAAAGCTGCCACTCAATGAGACATGTGCAAAGTGCTGCAGTCCGAAAGAGATGATCAAGGCTGTGACAACCTGGAGAGACAGAAACCAGGGCATTGAATGACTGCTGCTTCCTTTTCCAGGTAGAAACAATTTTGGAGAGAGATGTATTTTGCACAGGAACCACCTGATGTTTTCTCTAGACCTCTCAGAAGTCCTGCTTAGGAAATGAAATGTAAAACATCCCTATCTTGTTGTATGTCATTTCCGAAGTGACAGCTGATTACATTTTAGGAATGTTTTCTCGTTTTCTGAATTAAATCAGTTTGGCATTCTGTAGCAGTCAGTACTCATTAACCTTTTAAGGATTGCCAAACTGGTCTGAAGCATTCAATGGAGTTAAAAGAAAAAGGAAAAAAACCCTCTGTTAAACATCATTGTAATCGGAAGCTTCTGAGACAACAGACAACAAAGACCAGGTGTTCCTGCTGTAACATGAGAGACGTGATGCTGGTCTATGCTCTACTTGAGCAGATTTGAAGAGGGTACAAAATATGAACCAAACTTGAGAAATGTAGTAAGAATGGCATTTATCATCTTATCAAAGTTTGATATTTAGAATGATACTGATTTTCATGATTAATGATTCCATAAAACTCTTCTAGACTGTTGAGTAGAAGAAAACCTCAGTAAACCTCAGTAAGTACACATGGCAGAAACCAGGAGGTAAGGAGTTGTATGATCTCAAACCACTACTGCTGATGAATTCACGAATATGTAAGTAGAACTAAATGAGAAATTTAATGTGATTCTGCAGGTTTTTTGCTTCCCTAACTTCCCTCAGCCCTCAAAAGACATTATGGATAGTGACTGGATGATATCCAAGCGATGACTATTACTAATAAGTACCTATTGAGTTGGTGAGTGAGGGGAAATGTTTAAAAATGCTGATGTTATAAGTACACTTATGATGTTTGTGTCTCTCATCAGTGTCTATGATGTTTGTGGTATCTTGTTGATCTGCCTGCAATAACTATTGGTGCCTGAACTGCAAAGACTTTATAATATCCCCGTTTTGGTGAGGCTCAGTAACAAACTAAGGCTACGCAAACTGTTACTTCATTTGTATCTTATAAAAATACCTTGTAAACAGAAAAGGTCTGTAGCCACATCTGATAATTTTGCTCTTCCATGCAAGGCATGTGTGTGCCATCACGGCATCTGTACATTTTTTGATGGCCTCTTAGGCCAAGTAGGTTTTAAAACAATGGGATAAAACTCCTAGCATGACCCTTCTCCCAAGGGAAGAAACTGGCTCAGGCCCATTGCTTTGGGGACCAATCAATATGGCTCC